>NW_019395989.1:1149559-1266721 GCF_000612105.2 Orussus abietinus
CTCTCACACATACTCGTCGAGCGTAGCGCCGAACGCACACATACTCAACGTCTCGACCCGTAGCTTGGCGCTTGGCTGGTTGGGACGCGCGAAGATTTCTAGGAGCGATCGCACTCACGCAGATTCGCTGCTATGAGAGTTCCGTACGCGACACCGACGCGTGCTCCAAAGCTCCGCATCACGTCGACTGCGAGGCAACAATGTACTTAATAGTAGTAGATAAGTAGATAAAGTCATATGGAGCGTCACGAGTGTTCTTCCTTTACCATCAAAAGCGAGCAGTGTCGGTAAGCGTAGGTAAGGCACCACCGTCAACTGCCGCATGGTATTACCGTCACGAGTACGTGAGCCGCCAACGGTCACTGGTAGATGGTACCGTTATCGCGAGTGCGCGAGCTCAATATCAGAAATTCGTTGTGCCGCCCTTGGGGGCAAAAAACGGTGAAAGCTAACGTACGAAACCAGAGGGCAGCACAGGATGCGATCGCACGATCCCTTCCGTGAGCAATCTCCCAACTTATCTCTTTGCATACCAACTCATTTCTGATGCATATATGTGCATTTGACGTTTGTTTATATGGCTACTTGAAGTCGTAAGATTTGTAACCACTATTTGTATCAAAATGTATAAAGGTGGAAGACCAAAAAGTAAATTATGGGATGAAACAAATGGACAAGATGGATGTTTATAACCTAGCGGATACAGCATGCTCTACGTCTGTTTTGTCTGCCATATGTGATACAATTTCTCTTGGTTTTCTACGTTTTCTACGGTAAACTACTTGATTTACGTAATATACGTCAAAAACCTCGAAAATCGTGAAATTACCCAACCCTTTTTAACCCCTTCGACTGCTACGCGAGGTCTAGATATTTATGATCTAAGCAGCTGATCTAATTACCCATCCCGTTGCTTGTCACCCCCTCCCTGTCCCACAAAGTTACCACTTTATGCTCAATCCCCTATATTCTGTGGTCCATGGGCCTATCCCAATGGGCTTCTGAGAGACGTCAGAGTTGGTTGGAGTTCATCGACGTTGGTTTAACCTTTTATTTAAAAGTATATTCAGCGGAAAAATGCCACCGTCTTGTTCAAATAAATATTGTACGTATGTGAAGCCGATTTATGTGATGGAAGAAAAAAGTTTAAAAGAAACCATGGTACCCAGTCAATTGATCATATGTCTTGTCTTCGTTTCTGGAGCTGCATTTGCTGTCATCGGTGCGTTTTTGTCACTGTATTTACGAAAAGAGATCTTGGATTTCACAGGTAAATACTCGGTTCTTTCTGTCAAATCTATTTACATCATCTATATATAATTAAAAAATAAAAGGTAACGATCTTTACAAAATACAGGTAAAGAGGTTCGACATACATTTGCTCCTTTACCTGATCAGAATTATTTAAACATTTATGACGACAGGATATTGAGTATCACTGTGTCAACTTCTGAGGTACAAGAAGTTCAACAGACAAATGATGCAGGATTAGAAGCAGAAGCTTTGACCTCGTTGCATTTGGCTCTAGAAATGAAATTGTCTGGCAAGAAAAACAAAGCGATTAAGTTATATCGACATGCAGTGGCATTAGCTCCTAATCATCCAGATGTTTTAAATTGTTACGGTGAATTTCTTGAACATACTCAAAAAGATGTTATAAAGGCTGACGAATTTTATGTTCGTGCATTGACACACGAACCAAATCACGAAGGGGCATTAGTCAATAGACAGAGAACAGCTCGTGTAGTCGAAGAACTTGATAGAAGAATGTTAAGAAGAATCGATGAAAAACGTGATGCCTTGTCTGTCATACCTGATAACGATGCTGCTTTAATTCGAGCTAAAAAGGAGGCTTATTTTCAACATATTTATCATACGGTTGGTATCGAAGGTAATACCATGAACTTAGCACAAACTAGAGCTATTGTCGAAACGAGAACAGCTGTTGCGGGAAAGAGCATTGATGAACATAATGAGATCCTAGGTTTGGATTCTGCCATGAAATACATTAATGCTACTCTGGTTAATAGGTGAGGCTATTGAAATCTCTTTAGTATGTACTTTGTAAATTTTGCTACGATCCTTATGTTTACCTGTTACCATTGCACATGTTACTCTGCATTAATTTAACCAATTTAAATTCTTTCACAACCTTGATAAAAGAATAAGTTATTGTCCATGTTTCTGTAATAATGTTATAGAATGGGTGCAATTTCTATAAAGGACATTATTGAGATACATCGACGTGTGTTGGGACATGTGGATCCCATACAAAGTGGACATTTTAGGCGTGCCCAGGTTTATGTAGGAGGTCACATACCACCAGGACCTGGTGATATTCATTACCTTATGGAAGAATTTGCATTGTGGCTGAACAGTGAAAATGCTATTAGGATGCACCCTGTTAGGTAAATGGTTTGAATGGATCTAAAACTATATAATCATGATAAATTATTTCTCATCAGGCTTTTAAATCCTTGTTATTTGATTATTAATAGATATGCAGCATTGGCTCATTATAAATTGGTCCACATTCATCCATTTTCCGATGGAAATGGTAGAACATCCCGACTACTAATGAATATGATTCTCATGCAAGCTGGTTACCCTCCAGTGATTATTCACAAACAACATCGGCACAGATATTATGAGAATTTACGAATAGCAAACGCTGGTGATGTACGACCATTTGTCAGATTCATCGCTGAGTGTACGGAGCAGACATTGGATCTGTTCCTTTGGGCCACTAGTGAATTTTCGAAACAAGTCCCTGCCTTGGGTCAAGAATCACTAATGCCAGATAATCACAATACTATTGTAGTGGACGAAGAAGGAAGTAATGATTTTGAGAATGATTAAACAAATTTTCAAAACTTGCTGCCACCAATTGAAGTCGCAACCAGGCTGAATAGTTTATCCGATCATACCGATCATGCAGTTAAGAATTCTACTATGTGATTCAATGCAATTGACTCAAGTCTGTCAGGTTACTCAGGAACTTGTACTGTCAGGAAGTCATTGCATGTAGACAAAATTGTCTAAAAATCAATAATCTACGAACACTGTGAGAAAAACTGCGATTACTGAAAATTATACTTGAATTTTTGAACTAATAACAAGTGTTCAGTGTATTGACGCACACAAACAATTCATGCAGTGCTGTTGCATGTACATGAAAGATGTACTTTTAACCGAAGCTACGTTTGAAGATCTCGTTTGGGAAGAAAACCAAAGAGTGAGCTTTTGGAATGCTGGAAAAGTGACCGTTAGTGTAGTTATTTTTAAATCTAGAGATTGAATCTCGCATTGTTGCAGGCAGTGTTAAGTGCTCTATCGCCGAAGACAAAGGTGCCGAATTAAAGTATGTGACTTCCATTTCATATCGATATTTAGTGTTATAAATTCCAAGTCCCTCTTTGAAACTGTGATATCATGCATACTTATTATTTATTCACATACATTAGTAAAAATAACGTATTGAGCTCAATACGTGTGAATGAAACAAGCTCATACAGTGCAGTGCAGACTTGCTGGTCGAGTTGGCACGACACGTGAAAGCTAATGGAAATGAATGAAACGTTAAAAATAAAGTTTTCTGCAATACCAAAATAAATACCCGTATGACATTATTCCCCGTAATGCTCCAACGAAATTGTGCCGAGATGTAGGAAGAAACAGGGGAGATAGTGGAGTGGGTAAACGTTTTAGAGGATTTCATTTTCTACAAATTTGGGAGTTTATTCATAAAGCAACAATGTGTCGCCTCCTTAATACATGTATGCACTCGAGATTCGTTTTCACGAACGTCAATGAAATTAGCAGGGACCTACGTTTTTCAAAACACATCCTCCGGGGTTGTCAAGTCTATTGTGTCATGACATACACACACGCGTGTCGCTACCGATTTAATAGAGGCGTCTCCCATGACGATCCAGTGCTCCTTTCGATACGATAACTTATTCGCATATAAAAAATAATAATTATATTAACACTTTTTAATTAATAAGCTTCGCATAGAATATTTCTTCACACCTTCGAAACATTCTGCGCGACAACAAACGGTGGGTGCTTCGTCAAATGCAAACTCGTAAGACGGAAGCCACGGCTCATTCGTTACTTCTCTCTACGAAGACCGCTATCATTCTTTAGAGCAAATTGCAAAGCTCGTGAAAGGCTAAACGGCTTTGGTAGAATTAGAGTTTACGTGTACTAAAGAGAAGAAAAAATATCTAGACATGCTGGCGTACACGTGTAGCGAATATTAAAAGAACCCAACGTTCGTTTCGCGAAAAACTTCAAACTAGACCTCCATAATTGATCTCAGCTCCCCCCTTACTAGAATCGTTAAATGTTCCTCTTTCTCGCTAATCACGAACTCGAGAACACTTATGACGATGCGTCGATAACGTTAATGACTCGAGCTCCGTTCGGAATATTCCATGAAGAAGGCTATTTTGACTGTTGTTTATGAGTACGATGCGTTCAACACGACGCACAGTAATCCCTCCAAATATTCTCTAATAACTGATTAGGAATACCATAACGCAAAAAAAAGAAATGAAATGATTGGACTAAATATCAACTCCAGCCAGTTTGGGGGGGGGGGATGAGGAAATTCATTTAACATTAGTCATATCTCGTGAAAGATTCGATCGCGAGCTTTCTTTGCTTCGAGGGCCACCGACTCTGAGCTTCGACCAGAATATATAGGATATTTCTAAGCAATGAATATTTTCTTTCTCTCTCAGGTGTATATATATATATCAAAGATATAAAGGTCAGGACAAGAAGCGACAACAGAAATGATCGAGATTAGTACATGTCAGTGCGAAAACTAAACTATTATTGGGCCATCGGTGTATCTGGACGAGGATTATAATATTACCGTAATTAAATTTACCGTCTTAAATTACAGCTAAGTGTTACTTTTGAAATCAGTCATTATTTGGTTTATTACAATATTCGCTCACTAGAAATAAGTTAGTCGGACTATGCGGACCTTCCTAAAACCGAGTACTCGATTTCAGTTGTTTTTTTTTTCGATTGCCCCCAACGGCCGGCCTTCGTATGGTTCCATTGGTTTTACATAGTAAAGATAAGCAATTTAATTCAGACGAGAAAGGTCTGTAAGGGGCATGTTCCCGACGTATCAACGTGAAGGAATTTCTAATTGCATACTTCATTTGTGGAAGGACTTCGATACGACTCCGATTCCAATAGTTTATTAGGCGACGCAAAAAAAGGATCTCTTCCTTAACCCTTTGACTGTAAAGCCCTTTCGACGTATGGTCGAAATTCGTGATCGCGTGCAGGCTATTCTGGATCAAATGTTGGGCGTATATGTACACGCCCATTCGCGGTCAAAGAATTAAAAAACAATTCTGCGCTAGGAACGCGACCTCATCAATTGGAACATCATCTTTTTGACGGGTACGAAACTTTACGAAAACGGTTTTTGGAATCCATGTTCGTATGTGTTATCGATCACTTTCCACAGTTATATCTGCATTCATACTTAAGATGTAAGTCGTTAAAATATTTTCGGTATGTCAAGTGTTTTAAAAGCGGCAACGAGTAACACCGTATTTTACCATATCTTCCAGGCAAGTGGATATCAATTTATACCTCAAACGTCCCGCGTTTCATCTAATGAAAAACAAAACACTTTTATGATTTTTATTCTCGAGTATTATAGTAATAAAGTAGTTGAAACACATGGACTTCTTCCATTAGCACTGCTTTTCTGCTTGCGACAATGAGAATTTAGCGATACAACACAGTTTCGTTCTCGTTAGGACATTCTTCGGTGTAGCGTCTCGGTTGACTTCGACGTTTCTGAATATTCAACTCACTGCGATCCGTTGGTTTCCTCGTTAATTAATACATCTTTTTACAGACACTTTTCCCCTCTAATTTGAGAAAAAAAAAAGAGAAAAGAAAACGGAAGATCTGCGAGACGAAAATCTCCGGTGTACGAAATCGGAACTTCGACTACTTTATTTCTTATTGCCGTTGCTACGACGCGGTACAATCAACACAATTTAATAAGTAAACTAAGTGAGCAAAGGTAAGTAATACGCAGTATTTATAGCGGACATAACACATCAAGGGGAGAAATCAAATTTAAATGTCTGAGACTGGTATTCCAACAAGGCGTTAAAGATTTGGATAAAATAAGTTTTAAATAAAAATAGTCTGATACGAACAATGAAGACTTGATTATTGCGACAAGAGGAATAAAACTTGAACGTTTCAGTGGTTGGGATATTCCTAAGTTATCTCGACACGCGAGGATGACTTCTGATCTTTTTTCGTCCGGAGTTAGTACTAATACTTTACGACGAGCACACAGATCGCATTCTAATTCGTGCAAACAAAGGACTTCCTGGTGGTCGGCGCACGAATATCGTTTTCTCATGCTCGTTTTATCGTTACATCAACAATTTCACATTTCACTTCCGACATGGTGTTCTAACGATAGGACTACTTACGTCGTTACGGGAGACAGTGTCATTGCGCGTGCCAAGAATCAGAAATCTTCCTCTATTTCCCATTGTCACTCGAAAGCCCAACAAGAATAAAGGCAGAGATTTTCAAGCGAAGTATTAGACTTTGGTACTCAACGTCCGGTTCTCCCTTCCCAAGTCGTCGAAATGCTCGGGAAGGGCGGAGAGGTAGAAAGGACGAAAAAGGAAGGAACGATAAAAGGCCGAGTAAGGAAAAAAACAAACGAAGCTCCTTTTCCAAAGCTCTCGATATCCGGTACAGGAAATTCGAGTTTACTCCGAAATATTCTACCGTTCGTTCCGTCCCACTTCGTGATCGGATCGAAACGATTAAGGAACGATTGAGAAGGTGGCTACGACCGATAAAGAACCAGGTAAGTTAGACTCCCAAAAGTCTCGAGTATATTCGACACCGAAGATTCGCGTTTGTTCCTCGGCACCTCGACTCCTTCCTCCTTTCGTCTTTCGCGTGCGCGAAAGGTGCATCGGGACACGAGGGTATATAAGGGGGGACAGGAAAAAAATAAAGACATGAGGATGAATTAAGAGAAAAGCGAGGGGGCGTCCGAATTTCTTAGGGGAATTCGAGATCCTTCGGAGGCATCCCCGAGGAGCGTGGCGACTCGACCGAGGGCATTCTCCCAACGGTTGGCTGCGTGTATCGTATCTCGAGATATTCGTTCGTCGCCGGTTATATCCTGCCTAGTTGTATCGCAAGTTTCTCGAACGCGTCATCTTCTGGCTGATCTGCTCCTCCTGGAGCAACTGACTTCGGAACTGGCTGACTTGGTCCAGGGCAGCGTTCAAGGTGTCTCTCTGGTGCGTCAGCAATTGCTCCCACTTCTGGGCATAGGCTGTAACAGAGAAGAGCGAATCCCGTCAGACCCAGGCCGTCATGTACGACCGCCGGTCGTTCCGTTACCGTTTCGCCCCGAATGGCTCCTGGATCGGCGAAAAATCGAGTCGCGGCGTTCGAGGAGCCGCGAGTTGAGCGCCCCTTACGTCAAAATCAGCTGACGCTCGCACCCGTCGACCCTCCTCGCCCGCGCGCTCGGTTAAGTCAAAGTCTTATTAAATTAAGCGCATCGGGTCTCATATACAGCGCGATGCGTCAACGCGTGGAGGATGAATAATCAATCAGAACGGCGCTTAACCTCCTATATAACTTACATTGCACTTCTGAATGGGTTATCATCTTTGACTCGTTGACGCGCTGCGGTTTGTGTGACATCCGACACGTTCGGTAAGACTTCGACCTTACGCGGCAAAGCACTCGCACGGCGCACAATCCTACTTTCCGTCTTCCGGAGTCCTTCGACGTGATTCCACCTCCATTAAGGTAATTCTCCGACTTTATTCGGGTCGAGTCACTCGGCGTAGGAATTGTGCACCGGCGGAAATTGTTAACGCTCTCGTGATTAGTACGTGCCGTGCATCAGCGGCTCTCGTTAGGCTGGTGAACGAGATTAGCGCAAAACAGTAAACAGTTTGCCATACGTTGTCAATCCACAAAAATAACGTTTATTAACAATGACGTTGTGTGTACAGTACATGAGAAACGTAGTCCGCAGTGGATTCGGACGGACAGAACTAGCTACTCAAGTTTAACGCGATCTCGTGAGATTCTTTCTCTCTTTGCTGACGGACGAGGATACGGAGGAGGCGTAAAAATATATATGTATATATATATATGGAAGCGAAATAAATATCACGATTCTTGCAAGGTGTGTGCTTAAAAACTCCTTTTGCGGGACATCGATGTCGACAAAATTAACCCTTTGCACTCCCAATTATTGAGATGTCGATTGTTGACGTCGAGTCACCGTCGACAAAGGAGTGCAAAGAGTTGAGGGAAAGTCTAGGAGAAATAAAAATAAGCGAATTTCATCCGGATCCAATCCATTCCGGTGGCGAATTTCTATTTGCAGGAAAGCAGCTTTCCAATAATACGAACTCTCTTAGAGCGTATCCAAGTAAAAACGTATCTTTAAGAGGAGAGGTATTTGCTCAGAATTTGACATTAAATCCCTTGACTGGACACGATATATGGCGATCAAAGGAGAACGGTTAAACGACATTATTTTTGAGGATTTCCACCGATTAGATAAATATATGCATTGGTGATCGCGACGATCGCACGCTTTGCCACTTCGATCGATTAGTATAACGTAGCAAAACTTAGTGCGCTCATTAATGTAGACAAGCAGTTCGTTTTAGGTGCTTCGTAAGAAAGAAACAACTGCTGTTAGTATGGTAGATGCCGTACCGTCGGAAAATTGCTTTCTCTCTTTGAGACGTCTGCATAACGAGAACCTCCTTAGGAAGGACGACTTAAACTTTGTTCTTTTCCGTCTCAAATCTGTAAGTGTTTCTGGCGTTACATACAATATGCGTTACACGTGGAGGCACGCGTTATAACGAGTTACCTCCTAGATACGGTTTACTCGTCGATGTAGGCGAGAAAACCGTGCAATTGGAACGATTCGTTACTACATACTCTAGGCAAAAAACCATTAAGGATAATCCGCGTTCTCGCTTAGTTCCTCGTCGGTCAAGGTGTACCTTGCGGCACGCAAAACGAGGCTAAACTCAAAACGGACACACGCGCACATGCACTCATGCTTGGTAAGTGATTTCCTGCACGATGCAGTTAAGGAACATTCTTCATATAATTCCCCGGAAAGTGCATTCGATAAAGCCTCACGAGACTTCTATTCTTTCCCAACTTTTATCACGCTTCACTCGATTTCACAAGAGGTTTCCCTCTGACTCGGTTATAGTCTACGGTCGTTAATTGAACTGTATCAGTTGTCGACGGCAAGACTATTATCGAGGAGAGGGTCTTAAATGAAATGCCGTTCCAGAGAGAGTAGCTTAACCACGTAATAAGGTTTCGAGAGTCTGACTTGTCACAAAGCCTTTCAATTAATCTTAATATAACTGGAATAAATTCAATCGTTAAATCTAACTAGCCGATACTTTTTAACCGTATAAAAATAATACAACTAATATTGCGTGTTCATAACACGTGGCATATAAAACGGTGTGCATAATACTGGATAAAATGTATAAAGACTAAAAACTAAGGAATGGAATCAACGTGAACACAATCATAGGAGTGGAAACGAGATGCCGAAGTAACGAGTACGAAACGATTTGTCTGTCCGGCGTCATCACCTGAGAGATAGACCTCATCAATTTGCTTTTTGAACAAAGATGAAAAATGCAATATAGGCTGTCGGTAGAATAGCAAAGAGTATTAAATTCTTCAAGAACCACCAAATTATTTCATAAGCTTGCCGGCATAAGGATCGACTCTTTTGCTTCGAGGTCGATCGAAAATCTCCTAGTTCCTTAACGGACGTGCCGTCATCCGTCTCAAAGCTCTTCGTTGTACCTTGGAAGCTTTTGACATTTATATACAATTTCCCAGATGTCTCGGTACAATGAGGAGCGATAGAATCGGTGTCGTTAAAAATACGAAGACTGTGCGTAGAAAAATCTTCATCATCCAACACTTCAGACGTTGCTTCAGGCTCGACAGGTTTGTATCTGATTCCGGATCTGCTGACTACCATATCGTCCAAATTAATCCATTCGGTTGCGACGTCTCTCGATTCGTTAGAAAAATATCTTTCTGAACTATTATTAATATCTTTGGCAGGACTATCATCATCGAGGTTTCTGGAAATCCAAAGTCCTTTGAGATCGTTGGAATGGCGGTAGTTTACAGACGCATCAGCTCTCTTCTCCGAACTGAATATTCTCTCCTGAATATCGGAATCTTGAGTGCAATACGTATCATTGTCAATAGTCGATGATCCCAGCGTGGGTGTAAACGTGGTGCCGAGTTTTGCTGACTCTTTGGAAGAGCAGCCAGTCGATTCACGACCAGAGTAATTCAATTTTCTAGCTCGGTTGCCAAACGTGCCGGTCCAATTGTACTTTGAAGTTTTCTTACTATGAGGTGTTGGATATTTTCCTTGTGCAGGAGTAGTGTTACCGCCTGTTGACAGTGATTGGGAGAATACACCTTTGTGTGGGTATTTCCTGGAGACAGTCGGAGTAGATTTTAGTCGTTCTGCAGGAAACCTCCTGACTGTCGATTCAAGGTCCGTCGCCTTCTCGTCCTCGGAAAAGGGCTCCTCGTCGCTGGATGGGATGATCTCTTCAAATTCTTCGTCCTTCCAAGGAGACCTCGACTCGGATAAAACGATGGAGGAGCTCAAACTCGAGCGTAGATTCGAGATACTCGATGCACTGTTCGTGCTGTCGTTTATTTTATCAGTCGTGGAATAAGCCGCGCTGCTGTCTCTCTGGATGCGGCTTAATGCGAAGATTGAATTTGCCTTAGCGTTACCACGAGAATCTGCCATAAAACGCGATGAACATTGATTCAAGATAATATCGTTCGATACTTTCAATCATGATTTTCGATTTAGTAACAACTTTAGTCGGATCGAGCTCGAACGCTTTACAGGGACCAAGCTCACTTTCTTCCGTTCCGAGCGTTGCAATGACCGAATTACGTAGACGTGTTTCGAGACAGCGGGAGGGTAAAGATGCCTTCCACGTTTAAAACATTTTTATTTAAAAATATTTAGGCAAGAGGGAAAATTCTGAAAACAAGATCCGGGTAAAAACTCGATCCGTGTAAAGCAATAGTGGACGTGGTGAGAAGAGCCGAGCCTTGCACTTGACATCGGGTAAAATGAAACAATCAGATATAAATTTCTTGAGAATAATCTGAGATCCCTAAAAAAAAAAAACTTGTACGATTCTCGTCAATTTCTTCTCGTGATATTCGGCGGGGAAGGAATTATCATCCGAATGGCCACACTAACCCGAGTGCATGGGAAATAAAAGTTCACGGCACATTCTATGAAGCTACCTATAGCATAGAAAGGGCACGCACATCGAATCAAACAGGCAAACAATAATCAACGCGTATCTACGGGGAAGATCGGGAAAAACAACCGACTCACCCTCTTGGTCGTAGTCCACCTCGTGTGTCGCACTAAACACACTGTGGGCGTCATTTAGGAATCTGGTCGTAGTATCCATAACCACTTTATGTGTGTCCAGGACCTCTTCCTCTAGCATTTGCAGCGCAGAAACTGCCTCGTGGAACGTGTACAAGTCTTGCGACAGCTCTCCTTCCTAAAGAAAAGTGAGTGCACACGTGATTATCTCTTTACCGAGAACATACAAGTGAAATATAACGGACGACTGATCGACGTTACTCACGTTCAGAGACCTAAGTTGTGCTAAATCGCTGTCGGATAGTACACTATTGTTCGCCTGGTCTTCTATTTTCATGCTCCTCTCGTCGTCCGACGGCGACGCTTTGAGCTCCGTTGGATCGGTCGCCGCTAATTCTTTAACGCGATCGGCATATCGCAGAGTGTTTAAAGAATGTTCACAGGAACTCATCCCAGGACTGATCATGGCGATCTGAAAATCAAACACGATCGTGTTACATTTGCTCTATGCTTTGATTAAAGAGCTTCGAGTTCCGGTGAACGAATTTATTATTGCTCCTCGATACGTACCATGCAAGTCTTTGACTTTTCGCCGATGAAACTGTCCCTAAGGACTTGCGTTAATTTGCTAGCTCTAAATGGCAAATGCGTCCCTTTGCGCCCTAATGCGCGAATGCATTCCTTCAAGGCCAAAAGCGACTTGTTGATCTCCGCACCTTCCATGCCTGAGAAATGTCAAGATAAATTTAAGCATCCCGCAACCATTTTGAACGTGTATTAAATAATTCATTAAAGAAACTGGGTAATTTTTTCGTCAGAGTCGTCTCCTAAGTGAACTTACGAGTCTGTCTGTTGGCCGAGGAGGTGTCGGCGCCACGCTCGTTTCCAGCAAGATCGATCAACGAAAATTTCCCGTGAACCTTGTGGGTTCCTGGAGTCCGTGCGATGATCTGAAAGACGGCATGCGACCTCGAGGAGTTGGAGTTGGCGCTGGTCTGGCCGCTGGTCCTGGCGCTATTGCCATGTTGAATGAGCTTCAGTACCTCGTCGCAAGTCTCGACGACCTTCTCGGTCAACCCAACGATTTGCACCTATCGAAAGAGATAGAAGGGGGGAAGAAAGAAATTCAAACAGTCCCTTACGTTTCATCGTATGGGATATCGGATCGAGAAGAATCGCTAGATTTTGATCCTCGAAGACGTTCCACGAACCTGCTGTTTGCCATCCTCTAACACTCTGAGCTTCTCCTTGTCGGCGAGCAAGTCGAAGACCTTGCCGGAGTAGATCTCGAAGAAGCTGGCGGAGATGACCAGGTTGAGGGGTCGGAATTTGGGAGATTTGAGACACTTGAAGACATCTTTAGCCACCATGGCGTAGATACCCTTCTTGCAGTCCTGGGTCTTGCCGTTGAAGTCGCCACCCATGGTGTGAGTCTTCCCGCTTCCGGTTTGGCCGTAAGCGAAACACGTGGCCATTCCGCCCTCGAAGATGGTCTGTACGAGCGGTTTGGCCGTGTACTTGTAAACGATCTCGTTGTTGCAGGTCTCGTCGAATGCGTAGTCGAATCGGAAATGCTGGTTGTCCAGATACTTGGTCAAGTCGACCTTGGCCTTCGGCTCGTGGACCACCATTTGATCCTTACTGGGTACGCTTATCACATCGACCTCCTTCCGGGCAACCTCCTTCCGGTTAAGAGGCCGCTTCCGCACGCAGACCGTGATCTGATGATCCTCCACGGCGTCGGTTTCGCGTAGGGGCCTGAACTCTATGCTATTCTGATAATCTCTGCAAGTAGAACCGCCTTTTCGTCAATTCCAATGTACAATTACTACATACAATTGCGTTAAGCTTGGCGACTCGAGATCAGTCCTTCAAAATAAAAAACGACATTAACCTAATCATGGCGAGGAATTCCCAGTTCGGGTTTCCAGGGTCCAGATTCATCAGGGCTTCCTTCTCTTCCTTGAGCTCCGCCTGTCGCTGTCTCCTTTCCTCCCTGTTCTTCTTCAATCTCTCGACTTCTTTGACGACGTTGGACCGCCTACCTCTGCCGTTCTCCACCTGCGTCGTCTGCTGGTGTTGCAGCTGCAACTGCTGTTGCTGTTGTTGTTGCTGCTGCAGTAATTGTTGCTGCTGCTGCTGTTTCTGCTTGCTCAACGAGGAAGCCGCGGTCAGTGCCGGTGTCGTCGGAGTCGGCGGGATATTCTCCACCTCCCGACGTCCGGTCAGACCCGACACGGAGTCGCCGTGTCCGTTAACTGACGTCGCCGGGGGCATGATGTGCGTAGGGCGTCCCGATTGCCTCGCAATCTGCCTGTTGGAGCCAGCTGGAAAATTGAACGACATTGCCAAGAGTATTATTCGAATCTCGGCGTCAGGGTAACAAAAGTACCACGAATTTTAGGAACCTCTAAGAATCTCAACCCTTTCTATACTACAAGTGACTATAGTCACCTATCATCGCACGCTCGCCGTATCCTATGGGTGACTATAGTCGCCCGTTAAAATGTTTGATTGATTCATAAATTTACTTGAATTCTTTTACTTTATTTTCTTTACTTTTTGATTACGGTGAACATTTGTCGTGACTGGTCCTTACTATAGCGCTGTACTCGCGATTCAAGTATTCGTGCAGCGGAAGCATACCAGTGAAAATCGAGCCGTCTAGAAAGGGTTACAACTTTAGCTTCCCTTTACACCAATCAACCCGAACGGCGATCCGGCTTTAATCCTAACGAGCTATTTTTTCACCGAGCAAAAAAAAAAAATCACCCAAAGCAACGCAATGCCATAGAAGATACTTCCCCGATTCTTCGTTTAAATGGCGAATGTACCGATTAGTTGTTCCGTTTACACGATCAACGAAGCTCTCTACACCATGAAGACTCTAAACGAAGTCTCTGGTTACCAGAGTCGGTGAGCCACGGAGAAGCTCGCGTTTCCTGCGTGCTGTCCTTGATTTTGTTGCGGCCTTTGAAGCAGTAAGCGAGGGGGTCGAATCTCATGGCGGAGCACTCAGCAAAGCACGAGGTAGCAAACCGGGTTATCGGGTAATCGACTCGCGGTTCACGGAAAATCGGCTGTCCACGCGGAGGACTGAAAAGGGTCGCAGGAGAAGAAAGCGCGCGGCTCGAAGTTCGCTCCGCACTGCTCTACATCGGTCCGCACCGCTCTACACCGTTCCGCACTTCTCCGCACCGCCGTCGGGGTCCTTGCCCTTGCGCTTTAGATATAGTCGGAGGAATATCGATAGTAGCACGGTCGGCCGACGCGCCACACCGTCGAACGTCGTCTCGACGAACCGCTCCCTCGAGTACCCGAATCTCTCCATTCCGCTTCAGATTTCCTCCCGACTTTAAGGGGATGTGAAAGTGGCATCTGAGAGAGGTGAATAATTCATGCAACATCTCGCTGAACTGGTTATACCGAATCATCTCAAATTTTACAACGTGAACATGGAGTTCATAAAGAAGGTCCTAACACTCGTGAGATTTCATTTCTTATACAACATTTTAATAATACCAATGGATAAATATTTTAAAAACATTGACATTTCATGAGTGTCAGGACCTTCCTTATAGTCTCCATGTGCACGTTGTAAAGATTAAAACGACTCGGTAAACCCAATTAGAAGAAAAGTTACACAAACGATTGATCCCCTCGAATGCCGCGTTTACATCCCCTTAAGTTACCTTTCAGTCGGTATTAGGAATTATTTCTAATGAGTTCAAGGTACCAGATACTCTCTAGCTTCTACAGGAGAAACTCCGACGACGTTGAGACAGAAGAAAAGTGTGAGGTCTTACCTTTGACCGGGATAGAGGGCCTGGTGGAGTTCTGAAACGAAAGAAGACGAGGATTAATACGAGACACCTGGACAGGCCGAGGAGCCGTGCGAAAAGACTCGGTTCGGTGCGATCAAGCGAGGACTACGAGAACACGAGATGGGAAACCATCAGGCTTAGTTATCTCTCGGTCACGTGCAGGAAGTCGTCCTTCCCGTAGCCGAGGCACAAAGAGAAAAAAGGGAGAGAGAACGAGATGGAACTAGAAACGCTTTTCCAGCTCGTTCGTCGTCTCTCCCTCTCTGGTCTCCACGTGTTTCGGGCGGGTCGAAAGCGACGATCGTTCGTTTAAGACCTTCTGGGTCATCTTTTCCGGATAAATCGCGCGACTCGCTAGCGTTGTCTCGAAGGGTGCGACGCGTCCGCTAAGGATGCTTTTTGCGAGGAACGAGGAGGAACGAGGAGGAAATGGTAACCACGTCGGCGAAGGAAGCAAGTCGCGATCGAAGAGCGAGGAGATAGGAAGGAGCGACGAGGAAACGACGCGCGTTACCGAGAGACGAGAGGTGACTCGTACAGGAAGAGTTGCGGAGGTCAGGCCGTTCCTCGCGTCGTTACCGCCGTGTCGTCCCAGGGAGCCGTCCTCTTGGTTATCCAACTCGTCGACACCCTCGTCCTCGTCGTCGGAAGAGTCCTGCGGTACAGAGACCGACGGGTTCCGGCGATTGCGATACCGGTCAAAATTCATTCGGCGCGATCGCGGTCGGACGCAGTCGATCGAGACGATGATGGGGATGATCACAGGAGCCGAGGAGTCCTCGAGAGGACGTTCACGGGAAATGGGGGAGATTAAATCAACGTCGACGGGGAGGGGCGTCGAGAGCACGCGGTGCATTCGGCAAATCATGCGCGTGAAGAGTGCCAGGAGGAGCGGAAGGTGAAGGGGTCCCAAACGAAAGGAATGACCAAATGTACAGAGTCGACGGATGGGCGGATTTTCAGATCGGGGATTTCGTGGTCCGAAATGCGTTGATCCATCGGCGATACACGTCCACGGTTACGAGCAGCGTCCATGGAGAGAAAAAGACGTAACCTTGTTAGTTAGCAGCTGGTCGTAGGCGGCGATTACGCGGAGCAAGCGCAGTGTCGCCGGTCACGTACGGACGAAAACGTCATTCTAACCTCGTGGACGGGATTGAAACGAAAACCGATACTACCCTCGGAACCACCCTCGAAACCGCCCGACAAAAAAAAAATTTAGTTACAATTACGAGAGCAACATGGCTAAAGTAATGCAATAACATGAACCATACAAATGACGAGACGAACTACATAGAATGGTAAATGTAATCTTGCCAATAATTGCCATATCCATGACGCTACGCTTAAAAGTTGCAGTAGTGAATTACCATTTGGAATGATAATATTAACATTGCAGAGAAGTTTCGATAAGCATCCTGGTACAGCACTAGTACTTTGTAATTACCTTGACTAAACAGTGAAGTAACCGTTACTTCGTTCTTAACTCTTTTAGTGCCGGCCGAAGTCGTTAGCACTTGTAAAACGACGATATATCGTTGCCCGGCACTAAAAGGGTTAAACTACGTTACTTTGGTTGCCACAACCTCCTGGCAAGGTTATCCCGTATGTCGCCATGCAATATGGTTAAGATCTTCACAACTGCGGTTTTCCTGAACATTCTTTTCTTTTCGTGCACCTTCGAAACCATCCCCGAGACCATTTTCGAAGATACCACCTGTACTTTCGCGAGACGCGACCTTCTCCGTCGGGTGCGTCTTATTCGAAATCGGCCGAACCGGCGACACCGGCCTCTCACCGCCGACGAGGAGGCCCCAAAGGAGCTCGTCGACCTCGACGACCGTCCACCCGGTTTACCGACCCCGAGCGAGTCGCGCCCGGTCGCCCTCGGTCGCGCGGATAACCTTCTCGGATTAGCGGAATTAACGCGGACGCGCCGCGCCTGTACCTGGAAGACGAATAGATACTGGAACATGTTAGGAAGTTACACCCGGGACAGTGGAGGAACATGTTTCTTCGCCGAGCTCGGAAGGAGGTTAGATGGGTATCCTGGGCAACGCGTCAACAAATTTTCATCCCCAGTCGATAATAAGCCGTACCCGGGTACGCGGCCGCTCCCCTGGCCGGGGTTTGATCGCTCGTCCGGTTCGCGATGGTCTCGGCCGAGAAGCCGTTCGCCATTCTCGCCGATATTCCGAGATCGATCCGGTGCGAGCCGCCGACCGCGACGCGCGAGTCCACTGAAATCGCTCTGGACTACTTTTGCACCAGAGGAACGGATCGATGCTCGTAAAGGACCTCTAGCCGACTCACCCTTGCCCTGGAGGCGGAGAGCATGTGGTTGTTCATCTGAGGCGGTGGTCCCATCGTCTTCGGGGCCAGCTCCGGGTTCAGAGCCAAGATCGCGTCGATCTCCACCTAAAACGATCGAGAAATCGGTCAAAATGCAACGTCAACGTATTTACGTCGCGGAAGTTAACCGATCGAACGTCCGTCGTGCCGCGACCGATCGTTCAAAGTATAAGCGCGTACCTTCCTGCGAGGGATTAGACTTTGAGAAAACATCGTTCCACGGCTCCCGATGTCGCGATTATCGTAGATCGCGAACACTCTTTCCGTTCAAGGATCGGTTCTGGTTTATCCTCGAAATCGTCCCCGTCGTAGCGATCGCAAGGATGGACGGATAGGTAACGCGCGAATGCCTTGAAAAACGCGGTTTTTGGGCCGAGCGATCAGCTAATGCGAACGGTGAAGCCTCCCGAGCATTGGCTAAATCTCGTCGGCCAAGATCGACTCGAGGCGGCTCTCTCGAAAGGCCTGGCCGAAATAGACTCGCGATTCTCGACAGGGGAACTCGAGAGGTTTGCCTCCTTTAACAATTGCATAAGCGCGGAATTGAAAATAGCCGATCGACCGCGACTTCCGGCGGACTTTGAGGAAGAGGAAGGCGACGACGCGAGGATCTCCCTCCTCCTCGACGAGTCGGCCCGACCTTGACCTTCCGTTGCACGAAACGGAGTCGAACGCATTTGAGGGCATTTGAACGAATTCGAACGCGTTTGTCCTATCTCATTTTTAAGTGGGAACACCAGGTGAAGCTTATTCAGGGAAATTCGCTTACCTCCTTGCCCTTGGTCTCGCCCTTTTCGAACCATTCTACAGTGACGCTGCGTTGCTCCCAATTGACACCGGAAACGATGGCCGAGTGAACGCGACCTGCAAAAAAGGAACGATGCGCATCAGTGGGACGTGGCGAGGGCTCGACAAAAACCTTTATTAAGTGTAAGTAACCGAAAGTTTGCGCTTCTGCTCCCTCGGCCCCACGATTCGGGCCGAGTCTAACTTTAGAGGCGAGTGCGAATTTTCTCTTAGGGGGGCCAAGTCTCCGGAACCACTCCCGACCCCGACTGGATCATTCGAAATAAACTGGATCTTCGAAAGCCCGCGCCCTCTCGTTACTTTCATTATTACTTAAATAAGAATAACGCAGTAAGAGATAAAAACGATCATGCCTAAAACTAGTACCGGTTGCGAAAAGATGGTTTCATGAGAGAAACAGAACAATTGAAAATATCTAATGCTCTTAGAAGTTCCACTTCCGTCGTGAGCAGTGGGCTCGCTCGATTTTTAATACATAAGATAATAATTTATTCCCTCCAGTCTCAAAAGCATCCTTCGACGATCCTATCGCTGTATGCTTTAACATCGACCTTGTTACTTCTTCTGCCTCCCCCACGTGTAGTTCCGCTCTTGGCCTCATTAATAATAAATCTATCCATCTATCTACCCTCTTCGATCTTCCCGTCGTCCTTTCCGCAGTTCTCCTCGCCCCGGCCGTTCCGTCGCTGGCTCGGAACTTTCCGAATCGAGGAAACCTTCCTCCCGACGCGTTCGAGTTTCTCATCCCTCTCAAGGGGAATCTCGAAGCAGCAGGACCCGAATTCGCCCTGACTGGACGATTCCGAAGCACGACTCGTCCCAAGGTCCGTCGGCGCCGAGGTCTCTTCCGGATTGTCCAAAGGAGGGTTCGAGTTAGTCCGATCATGGATCGGCCGAGGTAGCTTGGAGCACCTGGAGAAGGTGAGGTCCGGTTGGGAGGACCCGTCGGTCCTGCGCGCCTCGAGAGTCGCGCCGTTCTGGAAGGGGGCGCCACCCGTCCCTTCGTCCCCCGGGGGTTCCTTCTCGACGGGGAGGGAATCGCTCTCCACTCGACCAGGAGCCTCCTCGCCGGCACCTTCCTCCAGGGGTTCCCTTCCCGACTCTATCCGGAGGTTGTCCCGGGAGCCGGCGCGGTTCGAGCCGCATACGCATCCGGTGAACCAGCCCATCCGACGTTTCCCGGCGTCCCTCTGGTCGTACGACCTTTGCTTTTCGCCTATACGTTTCACCTTAACGTTTCGCGCCGGCGCCGACCACGGCACGCGAGTTTCGACTCCTCGTCCCGGAGTCGCCGATACGATCGTCACCCTCTGGACGCGCCTCGTCGACTTTTCTGACGCGTCTGCGACATTTTCGGACCGCGACTCTCCCCTTTCGGGAGTCGGGAGGGGGCCCCGGCCGAGGGGGGAGGGCGACGGGGGGGAGCAGGGAACCGGCCGAGGGACGAGTTGACGTAACGCGGCGTGTCAAGGCCGCCGAGAGCGGGCGCGACTTTGCCGGTCGGAGCGCGACGCGCGAGTGACGAGTCCTCTCGCTCGGCGCGGCTCCGCTCCGCTCGGTAAAATCCTCTTTCTGCAAGTCGGTAGAAATAGATGCGCGCACCGCTTTCTTCCTTTTCGCCGATGGACGATGACTCCGTCCGCCTCTCTTTCTCCCTCTTTCTCCCACCCTCTCTCTCCTTTTTATCCAGACCGCGGAGTGGCCTGTCCGGAATCTCAGGAGAAAAGGAAAAAGCTCTTCCGCTCTTTCGGTAGGAATTTCCGATCCGCCGGTGGAAACGGGGAGGAGCGCCGATTCGGCTGTCCCCGGCGCGGCCGGAGTAGCGACGGAAAAGGATCCGCGCGGATTTTGGAGGCGAGCCGCTTCGAACGGCCCCGTTAAAGGTCGATTTACCCGCGTTCGTTCTCCATTCGTTCACGGTCTATATCCATTTCGGCAACTTCGGTGTGACTATTCATCCTTATCAAAGGCGTCCGTGATACAGAAGGTAACGCGAAGATATCCTCGCCGGGGGTGTCGGGAGCGCGGATACTGAACCGACACTGACTGGACGGCACGGATACGGAAAGGTCGAAACGATCCCTTTAGAAAACGATGTATTATATTTGAGCTTCGCCCACGATCGGAGTTAGGGTGCTTCGCATCCTTGTGCAGGGATTTATACGGAGTCGTAGATTTATCCCTATTAGGTTTAACATCACTTGGCTTTTTCTAATTGTAATTAATAAGTGGAATAATTTAAATATCCATCGATGTCTTTCGTGATGTTCACAAACGGATATCTCGGCTTCTTAAAGGAACCTTTTACTGAGAAAAAATTCACCCTTTGCGTTCTTGGTGCATCCCTTTGCCATGGTTCCGTGCACGGATTGCACGGTATGGATACCGAATTGATACGGATAGGACATGTGTAAATCGACCTTAATGTCGGGTATATGTCTGAGCACGAACACGTATGTTGCAAGGTGAAATCAAATGAGCATATACACGTGTGAATTTACAATCGAAGCGCGACAAACTGCCTCGGGTTGTCCACGGTAATCAAGAAAATCGATATTGGTCTTCTAGTCTAGGTCGATGTTGGAAAACGTACGAGTCCAAGACCAGAGCCAACACCTGACCGTGACATCAAGACCAAGTCTTACACTTATTGCTAATTGCCCAGCGCACGACTTTACGAACGTCATCCGTCCGAATGTCCATTAATTGCCTGTGATTTCGTTTGTAAACCAAAAACGGTCACGAACGACACAGGTTCGGTTCACCTCGTCATACCACGTTCACGTTTGCGAGATGTGTCCTCGCCTTAACACATTCGCAACCGGCAAATTTTTTCCGTTTCAAATACCGAGTACCGGCGAAAATAATGAAATTCTGAAACTGGTCGCCGCAAACTTGTATCGTGTATCGTTATGGACGTGATTCATGTCAACGGCAATCAGCAATTGAACTTGAAAAGACGTGAATTCACGTCAGCGGTCGCGAATGTGTTAAGGTAAAATGAAACACGTCGTTGAAAATAATCCCCTTTTAAACTCCAAATCTTTAAAGTGTCAGGATAATTCTTAGGTGTTCGTGAATCATTTTTCAGACAGTTCGGTTGCATATCCTTAAAAAAGGTGTCTTGTTCGAATCGACCGATTCGAGGGGGGTTTACATCGCCTTAACGGGAAGGGTTCCCGACGAGACTCCGTCGCGAGGACAACGTCCGACCGAACGTCAGCCTCCCTCGATTCGGAGGTCCCCCGAGGTTGCGACTTATCGGATATTAAATCGAAACGACGGCATCCTGCCTGTCGTGGACGGTGGGTCCACGTCCCACGGACGAGCCAACGGCCTCCGCGTCGGCCGCGACGAGATCCTTTTAGGCTCGGCGCAAAATCGCCCCTTATTAGGTTCACGATCGCATTTCCAATAACCTTGAAATCGATGCGATGACTAACGCGGAACCGAGGAAGAACGGGGACGACCCGCTGAAAGACAGTTTCTGCCGTAGAGGATCTCGGGGTAGAAGCTGAAAGAGCGCTCTTCGAACGATCGAGCAGGTATAAGCAGGAACGTAACTAGACGAGTGCAACAGGTGGACTCGCACATGATGTCGAGATATAACTGGGAATGATATAGAGTCCTAAACTTACGGCATAAGGCTCTCGAATATCTAGTACGGCACTGGATACAGGTATCGGTTGATCTTATCGACCGGTTTTGGCGAAGGTTGGCGGCACATCGCGAGTCGGTACGGCAGGGCTTCGCTTCGCCGGCGCTCGTGGCGCCATCTCTGGAGCGCTCCGCCAACCGTGTGCCGGTCGACCGCCCTAAGGGCGGCAATTCGAAAGGTCGCTCGGCCGAGTTGCGACACGAGATAGCCGTGTCTACGTACGGAAGCGATGCGTATCGAGTTGCCTGGTTGCATCACCGGATCGCGTGTCCGTGCATCGTGACAAAAAATTCGCGCTTTCGAACGATCCGCGCATCGACGTCGATACGGTGTCTCGACGTCGCGTCTGTCGATCTCAAACCCTCGTCCCACGGACAACGCCGACTTTCCCGAAGTGGAATCCGAATGATACGGTTTTATCGATGATCGATCCGTCCCGATGTTCGTGCACGAGAGGCGCGGAAAAGGCGGTTGTACGCAATTCTACCGCACTAGTCGGGTTACAGGTAATGCGAGGTAAATCGAGGAAGCCGATTTCCGACCTCGCCCTGCTAATCCACGGTCCGAAACGAAGCGCGATCGGAGATTGGCAACCAGCCCGTCGTCGCGTCCGACCTTCCGACCAGGTGACAAGAGTCGACAGACGATCGATTTGCCCTCGTTTGCGACGAGCGCCGTCCCGACGCCGATATTTCATTCTTCCGGCGTCGTGTGACGGAAAAGGCAAAAATTCCGATTGGCTGCTAAAAGTCAGCGCCGAGAGACACTTCCGTCGTAAATACAATTATTTCTGTGGCGCAGAAGTTCGACATAGCTGAACGAAGTCCCCGACGGACGTCTCTATGCGTTTGGTTAATCATAGATCACACTAAAAAGGGAGTTTCCGAAATTCACCCTCTAAACGGATAAAAAGGAGTAAAATGGGTGTTTACAAAGTTCTGAATATCTCTGAAGCCCACTTAGATATCGACTTGATTTCTACCTAAAAAATACCATAGTCACCCATTAAAATGTATACATTTAAATGTTACATTGATTCATAGCTTAAGTCGAATTTTGTGATTTTTCTTTTTTTTTTTCGACTTGACCACGGTAAACGTTTGTCGTGATTGATCCGTATTGTAGCACTGTGTACGCAATTTGAGGTCCGGCCAATGGAAGCATACTTGCCAAAGACATGGGGTCTAATCGAGAGCGGGCGAATACGCGTTAAGTAATCCTTAACTAAGAATTATAACCCGAACATCGGCGCAACCGGCCCTAGCATCCAACATTAGCGCGGAACCGCGTGCACCACAATTCATTCGCTCACTCCCTCGGCGAATCGACTCCTGATCTCGCCAGACGAGAAGGAAACTTCCGGCGTCCCCTGGAGCGTCGTCGCGGCACGGAAAAGCGATACGAGGCGAGGTAGACTAAGGTTAGGTAAGGTAAGGTAAGATACGAGGAGCCTTCGCCAGGGCGTCCTTATAAGGCCGCGCCGCCCACGTGCTCGCCACGGCGACTTGCGCGCTTTCGGGCACGGACTGCTCGCTCTCTCGCTCGCGCGAACAAAGAGCGCGGATTCGACCGGATTAGTAGCAACGAGGATCGAAGATCCGCCAATCGGCTCGAAATCCTCATTTCACGGTGCTAATCGCTACCGACCGAGCCGGCGCAAATCGTTCACGAGCGCCATTCCTGGCGAGCGACTCGAACGACTTGAAAAGCGACTCGCGGCGAGTGCGGCGCACCGAGCTTCGGATACCGAGGCTCAAATAGAGCACGTCCGAAAATACGTGCGCGTCGGGTACGAATGCCCTCGCGAAGGACTCGACTCGCCGGAAGGGCCGCCGATCGAGTCGCGCTCGCGATCCGGACGCAAACCCTCTCCTTTCTTGGCGAACGATCTGACTCACGCGACCCGAGGCGGTGGGCCAAGAGGAGGGAGACTCGGAACGGGAGAAAGGCAGAAAAGCAGAAAATCAAAAGAGAGAAAGTAGGGAAAAAAGGCCTAGAAAATTTAATCGGCGAATAGGTCGTACCATTTTGACTACGTTCGCTACCTCTGGGAAAGAGAATTCGAATCTATCCGATTCCGCCCACCGGCCTCCGCACCTTGCGCAACCTCCTCTCTACGGCGAGTCGTGGCAATTTCCGATCCCGAACGGGTCCTCGTATCGACCTCGCGAATCGACACGACCGACACCGAATCAATTCGGTCCAGTGTCGGTCGAGCATCGAGTCACTCTTTGAAACATTGGGAGATGCACCTCTCTCCGTGTCCTTCGTTGCATCCCTGTTTATCTTGACCCTTAGTCGAGTGCAATCGCAAATTGACCTTTCCAAGCATACCGAACTTGGTCTTTCCTTTAATTGCGCGCAGAGTACTCGAGTCGAAATTTTGATCTCACTTAGAACCTCTGATTGTAGGCCTTACATGGGTTTTGAGATAATATAGGGAAAGGTTACTACATCTATACAATCGAGGTACTACTTTAGACCTTAAGGGCGTATGAAACTGGCATCTGAGGGGTCAATCGATCCTGAAAGTTCTCATCAAAGTGAGTGTACCGAGTAGTTTCAAACTTTACACCATGAACATGGAGTCTACAAGAAAAAGGCTACAAACGCATGAAATTTCAGTTTTATACAAAATTGTAAGTGTCTACAAATTAAAAAAAAAAAATTGAAATTGCGTGGGTGATAGAACTATCGTTATAACCGCCATATTCACGTTACAAAGTTTAGAACGATTCGGTACATCCAGTTTGGTGAATATTTTTATAAACAAGACCTCTTTGACATCACTTTCACATCACATCTTAACCTTCTGAGTACAGAACCCTCTCGACAAAAGGAAACATCACAAAAAATTCATCAATGTGTTCAGGCAATATTGCACGAAAATCTAAACGCCTTCGTAAGCACAGGGTTAATAGTGGGAGATATTTCCATTCCTTCCACTAACGGGCCTAAAGTAGAACATTAAGAAAAAGTGAAATAGAACCGAAAGAGGGCTTACTTAGGTCACTCAGGTTCAACGTACGGCCAAGATTTCGGCTCGGATATTTGCGGTACCGCGTCGTTACGTCGATATATTTGCTACATTTTTTATAATATACCGCGTCGATATATTTGCTATATTTTTTATTACACACAGGAAGAATGGTCGACACGTATCGATCGGGGTTCGTCGTCGATCTCCTGGAGAACATAGGTATGGAAGTCGGAAGGCAAAAGGGACTAATTCGAGACCTTCGAGGTGTCGTCTAGCCGAGGTCCGCCGACCTTGACATTGCGGATATCGAGGGTCGATTGTGACTTATCGACCCTCGTGCGAAACGCAATTCGGCGAGTCGACCTCGCATCTAGACTTTCCGCCAAGCCGAAGTTGGCTAGGAGGGGCACGATACGTCCCTTCCCTGCAATACCGAGTACGCCTTCATTCCCGTAGTTCGTAATCGCCGCGACTTTAACCACTCCATCGGGGTGAAAGGTATCGTTCGACATACATCCGAACGGTACTCTCCCGATTGCTCTGGGGCGTAAATGATGTAGTAAAGAAGCAACGGTTTGAACGGTTGAAGCGCTCCGGTCGACCGTAGTCTCGGGGCTGTGAACCTGGAATCCAATTTGAGGCACAAAACAAATTAACAAGCATATTTGAATATTCTGTCATGTAGATGTTTGTGCCATGTTGAGTTTTGTTCGTACCATTTCTTTTTACAAAAACCAGAACTTTTCACCCTTTGAACATGGAGCCATTTCGACATATGGGCGAAATTCGTTTGACCGTGCAGGCAATATTGCACCGAACGTCGGGCGCCTTTAGGCGCTCTTAATAGCCAAAGGATTAAAAAAAAGATTAAAAATTCCGAATATGACCATTTTAACGTTTTTGAGGTTCTGGGAGACTCTGAATTTTTCTAAAGTCAAAGAACCCATTAGAGTCGAAAAATCCAAATTTCTACGATTTCGGAATTTCTTTATCTTATTGAACCGTTTTGGTTTTTGTAAACAAAAATGCTACAAACAAAACAACATAACGTAAATGTTTACATCACAGGAACATTCCAATAAGCCTGTTAATTTCGTTTGTGCCTCAAACTGGATTCCAGGTTCACACAGCCTAGTCTCGGGTGTAATCGATGAAGTAAAGAAGCAACGATTTTGAAGCGCTCCGGTCGACCGTAGTCTCGGGCCAAGAGCGAGGGTCGCTCGCCGTTCCTCGTTCGTCTTTGGCACGCGGCTGAGCCAAAAGGAGTCGCTTCCCCCGAGGTAATCTCGAAACGGCCGTGTCTCCACGCGGCTCGCGGATGGCAAAAACGAGACTAAACAGAGATGGAGACTGCCCAGCCAGAGGACGTCCGCCAGGGCCTAATCGGGGCGCAATCCGGCGCCTTTCGATCAAAGAATCGGTCAACGGATATCGAGCCATTCGGATCGATTTAAACGCGTCGTCTCCTCCGATCGAATTCCTTGAATAAAGCTAATATGCAAAATACAGGCTTGGATGACGATAGAACGCCTTTTACCAGAGATCTTGCCAAGAAAATACCGCGACTGCCCGAGCCGGCGCCATGGCGACACGGTCGAGCATAGGTTAGGAATTCAAAGAGGGAAAAGTTCGAAGCACTCTCCTCCAGGCGCGGTCGCGAATCGTCCCATGGGGGAACGCGGGAACGCGAGAATGCGAAAACGTGAGAACTCGGGAACGCCGGACGCGCGAATCGCCGACTCGGGGGAACCGGTTCGAGCCGGTCTCTGCGCCTTCTCTCTGGGAACCCTTGGTTCCCCGGCGACGTTCCCGAGGAGCTCGGACCGTCCCCGGGGTCCAGGAGAAGTCGGGGCCCGAGCGCGACCGACCGCGGCCGACCGCGGCCGAGCGAGACGCGCGTCCAACGGTCCCGAGAGTCCGTTAAATTTCGAGCGGGATGCATCGAGAGATCACCGCCCTCTCACTCACCGTCGGTCCTCTTGATGTTTATGCTGGTGCCCGTCTCGATGTTGCACACGCCGTGGTCCATGGTCATTTAGTAGATCGGCACGGGGCACGACATACGATTGGCACTCGCGAATCTCGGATACGCCCGTGAGACTCTCGGAGGCTCGACTCGGGCCGAAACGCGGCTCCGGGAAGAGCGTTGACAGTTACGGCCGGTTACGGGTGCGTGTGCATTCAAAAACCGAGCGGAGCGCCGCTGCGCGCTAACTCCGTCCCCCCTAGGCCGAACGAGGGAGCCGGATGTCTCGCGGAGCGGAGAAGGCACGCCCGTGGCAGCCCACCCGGGGGCGGACGCGGCGGTGGCGGCGACGGCGGCACCGACGACGAGCTGGCAGCTCGGGGAACCGGCCGCTTAACGCGGACGATTGAGCGCGCCGTGGGGACCCGAGCCCACTTGGAATCACATCGAGAGCCGTTGGTACCGAGCCGAGGAGACCTTTCGTTCGAGCCGGGATCACTGCCAGTGTCCGTTATTGACAACGGAAGGCTGCGAGCGCCAGCTCGCGGCGGACCGATCGACCGACGCGCCCTCTCGCCGGCCGCGGTGCGCGATGCGAGTGGGTCCCTGTGGCGCCATCTTTCGGTCGCCGAAGGAACCCTCCTCGACCGTGACTCGAAGCGCGACCTACGATTCCGCAAACAAGCATAGAATCAATTTCCATATTTTTCTATTAATTTCATCGAAGACGAGGCTGGAAACACTTTATTTTCTTTGTATTAATATGGAACGCACTTCTTGGGTTCACTCGGTGTTCGAATGTTCGTTCTCGTACATCGCTAATCCTTGATCCACAAGGGCCTTTATCTGGACTTTGGTGACTTCCGAATCGGGTGAAATCAGAAGTTGATAAATGCTTTTTAGGCTAAAATTTAAAATTTACGATGGGTGATGTTATTAAGTATTTTACGGTCTTGGTGGAAAAATTAAAATGGGCGTACATGTTCTTTGCGCACGTTTCGTCGGGTGGTGGGACCGTACCTTGCTTCGCGCACTCGAGCACCTAATAGTAAAGTTAGAGTGGAATGTTGATGAACGAGAAGACGAGATAATGTGCCTTTGAAAATGATTACGGTTTACCTGCTTGGAACGTTTAACGACCGGAGAATCTGCACCCACGATTTTTTCTAGCACGCTGTGGGCGAAGCTGCATTTTATATTTCCAGAAGCTAGATTGTATAGAAATGATATCGTCCCGCATTCATCCACGGTATATTCGAATGTCTATAAATGTGTACATTTTTATAATCATTATACATTGCTTGGTGTCCGATGCACACCGCAGGGTCGACCGACTCACCAGTTTCTCGACTATAGGATCCTCCGGTATAAGCTGCGTGATCGAATGCAAATGAGTGGAGACGAATACGTGAGGACACTTGGAACCTCTTTCTATGAATTCTTTCAGAACCGCAGCTAGCAAAGTAAGACCATCGCTCTCGTGAGTGCCCTGCCCAAACTCGTCCAAAATGATCAAAGAGTTAGGTGTCGATGTACGTAGAGTGACGTTAACCTGCACCATAACGCCGCGTTAGAAATGCGACAAAATAATTAACATGCATTTGCAAAGACGGTAAACGTACTTGTCGCAAATCGGCCATAAAATGACTGGTATTAATAACGACGCTTTGGAAAGACGAAACGCGCGACAGAACGTGCGAGATGACGCCGATGGTCGCGGATTCTGCTGGCACGTAACTACCGATATGTGCCATATATACGATAAGCGCGATCTGTTTGAGGTAAACAGTCTTGCCACTTGAATTCGGTGCTGTTAATATCTTAACGCGGCCATGACCTTCGCCGGAGAAGGTGTCATTTGCGACAAACGATCCATTGTGTTCCAACATCGGATGTCGTCCTCCCTTTATGATCAGGGTCTGCGTTTCCACCATGGTCGGTCTCACGTAGTCAGCCCATTCCGCGATCATGTAAAGAGATAAGATCCTAAAATATTTAAGGATGTATTATTTAATATCTAGGAATTAACGCAACGACGTAACGCACAACTCAAATACTTGGTTTACTCACGCGTCCAATTCGGCGCAAAGATTAACAGCGTCGAGGATCGAATGCATATACTTATTAATAAACCGGATTAGACTTATCATCACCTTATTTTCTTGGTTTGCAATTTTCAAGAGTATATCGCCAATATTATCGTCTAATTCTGGAATATGTATATATTATCGTATAAAATATTTTTAGAGTGAAAGGGCCGCGTACATTCACGGGTTGTTGACTAAATTGGATTATCTCGATTTAGCATTAACCTCTAGCAATTGCACTTTTGTAGTAGCGTATATTGTTGATCGTAAATTTGAATTCCAATCCTGGTACTTCGTTATCGTCAGGTGCCTCGCCGTTCCATTCGGTTATGGCAAGTACGAAACAAATATCCGGAAAGTACATCATACGACAGGCGGCAACAATGCTAGACAACTGGTTAAATTCCTTCCGACTCATTTCCGTCATAATCTGAGGCAGAATTCTTCTTTGGTGATTTACTATTTGTGTTTTAATGTAAAAATAAACATTTAGTCGCTGTGTATCTTAGATATTGATTTATAATTAAAAGTTAATGGACTTACGTTCATCTAACTTTGGATCGACGCCTGGTTTGACAGTCACTCTGTTTTCTACTTTGCTTCCTTCGAAATCTATTATGTACTCGATGAAATAATGAATGTATCGCATTTCTTTGGTGACACTGCTAACAATCGTTTCAAATAGAACCGGCTTATTGTCACATCTTGAACATAAATTGGCAACGCTTATTACATAACTAATAGTCTGTATGGAAAAGAGGAAGAACGGTTATGTCATTAGAAATGCAGATTTTTACCAATGAAATTGTGGAATATTGAATTAGAACAGTGGATGACCTTGTACAGTTTCTGCCAGTCGGAAATTTTTGCTTGAGAGGCAGAGTATCGATTGATTATGATGGTTGATGGACGCTGAATGAAAGTCAAGCAGGATCGCACATTTTTAGCGACTTCTTGATTTTTTGCGAAAAATTCAATAACATCGTGTCTTTCTTTTAACTTGTTTACATCCTTTGTTGGATGCTTCATCATCTTCCTAAGGATGAATAACCGAGAGAATTATGAATCAATTTTTGCACAGTTAAGTATATAATTATAAATTCAAAAAATTATGTATAACTTTCTTGTCGAACTTGCATTAAATGTTGAACGCCTGCGCGAGATTTGCATTGGTTTAAAATACTGAAAAGGCTGTTCATATTGTCCTTCAAATTGTCAGCACCGAATTTGAAGAAACTCGGATGTTGTCGAGTTTTAAAAATTCCCAAGGAGTTATATGTATCGTCGTCGATCATAACGGCATCTTTACTGTTTTCACGCAGAATGTCTAATTAAATCGAAAAATCGAAAAATAACTAATATCACTTTCCTTGTTTTACTTACAGTGAAATATAATTTATACGTGCATAATACACTTCCTCATAGGCTTTTAATGTGATGGTATTCCAATTTCTGTCGATATATCTTAAGAGCAATCCTAGCGCGTAAATCATCGAGGAGCTCTCGAAATTTAGCACCGAATTTAGGAAGGTTGTTCTCTCCTGGACACTCGCATTTTTAGGCTCGTTAATCAGCTTTAAACACATAACTCTGGCGTAACAAGTTTCAAAGGTGTTTTCTCTGTACTGCTGTACTTGAAATACTGGACTCCTCGAAGATCGTGACGAAGTGGACGTGTTATCTTGCATTTCGTCCTGATTTTTCATAATTAAATCTTTTACGACACCGAGGAACTTTTCGGGCGCACTCGACACTACCAATACGTATTGCGGATCGCATTGTCTATACAATGTTTTCGTTACGTCGAGATTGTAATTGCTGTCGTCTACATCGTCCATTACGTAAAGCTCCATGGATGCGAAATCGTAATATGCTGCGCCCAAATGGCCATTGAAATAAATCATGGACAAAATTATCTATAAGAATCGAATTGAACTAGTTACATATCAATAAGTGTAAAATGCTTTCGCTCAATGTTTAAACATAATTAGCACCTCGTCCATTTCGCCATCGTTAGTGCTGCTGCTACTTTGAGGTGACCCGTTTTCTACTTCATTGTCCACCACATTATGTGAAGCGGTCACTAGTAATTTTTCTACAATATCCTCCTCATCCGTAGAAGAGTCTTCTGACATAATTTCTTCGAACACTGAAGGCCTGTAAAGTATAACGTATACATGTATCTAACGAAGTTGGTTCAGTAGTGAAGAGAAAAATAAGAAACAACATAAATATCCCAAACTCACTCTGCGACATTGGAATCATTGTGTGGACCACTTTGAATGTCCATGGATTCAACGTTCAAGGCGGAGGAATCGGTCGTGTCGTTTTTACTTGAAAGGTCGCTTTTTTATTAAAATGCATTGTTAATAAAATGTTTTCATTCATAATAACGAATGAATAAGAAGTAAGTCGGTTGAATAATATAAAGTACTCACCGATCCATCTCGTTCAAATTACTACTTTCAACTGTCTTTCGACAATGTTTCAAACGAGCTTCTATACTTTCTCCCCATCCATTACATTTTACCATTCAATGATTTCACGTATGCACAAATGTTGATTTTTATTCGTCTAACTAACAGGCGTGCATTTCTGAAACAGTTCTACTCGATAAAAAGATACCGTGAAGAGTTTTAAATAGTCGTTAGTTTGACTCGCGATAGCGCCGTCCCGCGTGCGCTTTTGCATTCCAACCAGCTTCTCTTTTCATTCACTTACCGATTTCATCATCCATTCCCTATCAGAGCAACTGGGTTTAATACTTATTAATCCATCGCATCGTATCCATGTACTCGTTTTATTCTTAACATTAACAGGCACGCATGTTGAAACCAATTCCATTCAAGGAGGAATGTATAAAACTAGAAGTCGTTAATACATCGCTGGGTTGAAAGATAATGCGTGTAAATATTTGTACGTAACTTTGTAACAACACGTTTCTTTATTTGATTGCATTACATGAGCAAATGTCGGTTGCAGATTCTCTCTTCCCTGTACATAATTACAAAATAGTAACTCTATCCCTAAACCTGTTAAGTAAGTCGCCGCTGTGTTAAACATCGACACCTAGTTACATACTACGTACTAGGCGTACTTGGTTAGGTTTAGACATTCGGTTACTCTTCCCAACAATAATAACCTAACGATCTTTGATTCGATTGGTCGTGTTAATACTTATTACAAATATCGATATCTAGGCGTGGAAGCCGAATAGTCGTACGGAACACATTTGGTTAGGAGTTAGTGTTACGAGTCACGGTTTAAGAGCAATATCTATTCGCTCGTACGACTTCAAGTAGAATTTATTCTTTCGTCCCGTGAATCGTTAAGCCATCGACAATTCGGCCAGACGTAATTGCACTTTCTCGGTAATTGCGATTTCTCAAACGATCGTTCAAATAAAACGACCGGAAAAGCGGACCGATTTCTACTAAAACGGATGACCAAAATTAACCTGATGCTTGTGTTACGCGTTTACTCTCGTTCCTTTGAATCTCGAGAAATGAAAATTGAACGTTGACATTTCTAAAAATCACCCAAAAGAATTTCCGGAGAACCAGCCTCGGCGGAGAAATGAGAAGCTTAAAAATTCTCTCTTGTCCAGTGGTTAATACATCTGGAAACATTTTGTACAATGCTGCAGAAGGTAAATGCAAGGTCTAGTCATACCTCGACGAGAATAATACGCAGGGCAGAAACAGCTCGTATCGAGAATTTCCGACCGCGTTCTCCGGGTTTTGGAGTCAATACTATCGTTGAAAAAGTAAAAAATATATTACATCGCTCTCGTATAAAATGTCCATAAAAATAATTTATATTTATACACGCATATACCTATATCGTGTTCAAGATATGTATACATATATATACTTAATATATAAAATATACGTATTTTCATTAGCGCATTAAGGAGAAACGGCTTGGTAATTGGAGTCTAATAACAAGTTAAAAATCGTGCCTAACTAGGAATGGGCGGAGGGGGTTGAGGGTCGAAGGAAATGGGTCGGTAGCTCTTCTCCCTGACGAAGGGCTGAATTCCGTTGAGTGGGAATCCGTTTCTCGGATCGCGCTCTCGCTCGACGGCTTCGACGGGGGCCTCTTCTTCCGAGCTGGCGACGTCCTCGCTTCTCTCGGGACTAGCCGACCTGGTCAACGTTTCCTTACTATCTCCACACGTTTCGCCAGCTTCTCATATTAACTTGTACCTTTGCTTTCTACCCTCTTTGGTACGAGCAAGCAACACCGCGACGGCCGTTCGACAAGCCAGGGGCGGCAAATTGCGCGTAAAAAAACGAATTCGCAGTCATAAGAAATTGTACGTGCTTCAATAAACGTGGACCCTTGAAAATGGGTCAGCGAAATATATGTCCAGAAAGATTGTTGTTATATTGACAACAAAAAAAGAAAAGATTACTTCACTAGAGCAACTCAAATGCATGGTTACGATAATCTGTTCTAGCCACAAGAAATTGTATATCGCTTCCTCGTTCGGGACAACAAATTCATTTGCTAATTTAGGAAGTATTTTTCGACATAATTGCAAACATTCTTGCTGTCGGTACAATTATTCTTGCAGCTAGAGCCAAACTTTATCGGCGATTCTGTCCTTTGCAAAAAGGGCACCTTTGTGTGGAAATTTCTTCTTTATGATTTTTTTTGTTATGAACTTTCAGGTGCACCTCGGACTTGGTTTTACAAGATGTCCTGACCATCGATCGATTTTATATCGATCGCCGCCCGTGGGACGAACTTCCGATCCAAGCAGCATTTTCGGAATCGCCGAAATCGCACGAGGTACCTTCGCCGAATCGTTTCCTTCCGGATGAACCGAAACATCGAACAAGACCGACCGGCATGCACAGCAGGCATCTCTCAGGTAAACTCGGCAAAGAAAATAATAAATAAAATAACGTATCCATGTATTGCACGTGAACGGAAGAGGAGTCCGGAGGAGTCCTACACGAAGTCTCGGTCGACATCAAGCGTCTACTTGGCGCGGTGACACGAGGAAAAGTACGGCAAGGTATATCGTTCAAGGTCGATGCGTAGATTCATCCTGATTACATAATTTTAGTGTAAGCACCCACGTATGCCATGGCAAATATCAAAAGATATCCGAAACGCTTACGTGGGTGACGTATACCCAGCCCAAGGCGGAATTAGAAGCGCTCCGTTGTATTTGCTCGTTTTGTTTTAATGAAGCGTTGTTAGATGACTAGAGGTGTTAACACTACTTACTTATACGCCCACCTTAAAACCTGCATGGAATAAAAAGCGAGTAATTAGCGGACGTCTCGTTTCTGACGTACTTAGGCATAAGTATCGGTGTAGAGGAGGGTACTTTTCGGGTGAAAAGAATTTCATTAAAGGGGGAGACCTGCCGAGGGCTCCCTCTCTCTCGCCAAGTACCTATCTACCCGTCTCTTTCTCTTGCAGGTACTACCCACCAGCGAAACACCCGCTCGTACTGCAGGGAATTGCCTTGAAAAATGACACACGGGCTGACTTCTCTCCACATTTATGGAACGCCCACGAAAAACGAGACTCGAACGAATTTCTGTATCGCTCCGTAAGAAGCCCGTGGAAATGACGCCATCAGGTGACGTCATCGAGACGATGTCGCCTCGGTTGGCACACGATCCGAAGATAAAAACAGAAAAAGAAGCTACGAGAGGGAATCGACACGCACCGCACGCACCGAGCGCGCTTTGGCGGCTGGCAGACTTCTCAAAGGGAATCCTGACTCCGACCTAGACCGAACGATCCCGTCGTTTGCACTTTTCCTCGAGTCCCGTTAAGTCGGCAAGAGAGTCGGGTCATGCAACATGCTGCAGCGTTACCCCGGGTGGTCGCGGAGGCGTCCCGAGCCTGGACGTAGCACGAATCGCGACGAGGACGAGTTCGGGATCCCCTCGGTCGTGCGACGTCCATCTTCGGAGCCTCCGGCGAAGGAGCTCGGACTGCGGTTCAAGCGGAATTCAAGGGGGAACCGATGGCGACTCGACGTACCTGGACCGAAGCCGTCGTTTGCTTTTGTTCTCGGCCTGCCTGGAATGAGGTCTCGTGTTGGGTTGCGACAATTCGCTGTCGCTGCTGGCCAGAGACGATCTCGCCGCCACGGCGCCGTGGGCGAAGTCTTTCCTAGTTTACGAAACACCTCGATTATTGGTTTCTCCGCTGCATCGATTCCCGACCCGGACTCACCTGTAATTGTCGGACCTCGGGGTAGAGGTCGGGTTGGCCGGCTTGCCAGCATGGAGGTTCGCTTCGACGTAAACCGGAGAGCTCTTCGGGATATCGTAGACGACCTTGGGGTGAACAGTGGTGTGCTTGAACTCGGGGTGACTCGAATTTTCGGGCACCCAGTCGTAGTACCTAGGTCTGTAGTCTTTGTACTCCCTGTTCGCCTGCTGCTGGTGTTGCTGCTGCTGATGATGTCGATGGTGCTGTCGAGCGTCCAAAGTGGACTTCCGGTGGTACTCGTCGCTGCTGACGCTGTTCTTCCGGTCAGTTTTCGCGGGTACCGCGGAGGTCGGAGAAGACGCCGACGAGGAGGGGGCACCGTCGGGGTCTGCTCGTGGCACCTGACTATTATTCCAAACCGGAGGCAGGCTATTGGAACTTGAGAGAAATTCCCTGGTTTAATGAAGCCCTGGATGAGGCCCCGTAAATGTAATGAGACGACTATCGATTCGCGATACTTACTTCAGGTTCTCGTCCATGCTAAAGAGTCGCAGCTGCTGTCGGATGCTCGCCTTTTCCCGAGCCCTCTTCCGCTGGAACTCTTCCTCCACCTTCCTCATGGCCTCGAGTTCACCCTTCCTCTGTCTCTCTTTGGCCTCGGCCTCCCTGGACAGCCTCTCCGCCAATCTGCGCCTCTCTATTTGCCGGACGGTTGACTGGAAGGTGAATCTTCGACTTCGTGAGTTTTGTTTGGCCGGCACCTTCGCCTCGACCGAGGTTTCCTTGGCGTCCTGTAAGTTTTCCGGCCCCGGTGAAGGTGATCGGCCCCGTTGCCTCATCTCGGAGACGTTCTCGCAGGACTTAGAGAATGTGGTCAGCTGCCGGGATCTGTGTCCCAATTCGGTCAAGGGCCGCTCCCTGAACGCACCTGCAAGACGATCGCCTCTCTTCGAGTCGCTCTCTCCATTCTGACCTCCCCCTTGAGTCATACCACAGGGAAATTTGGCGACCTTCTTCCCTTCCTCCGCGTTCTTTCTGAATCTTGGAGCCGACTCATCGAAAGGTTTGTCGATTTCCCCAGCGAAGGGCCTGTAGTTCAAACTACGGGGTTGGTATCCGGTGCCATTTGCCTCGGGCAGGTACATGACGTGACCTCCGGATGCTAGGTACGAGAAAGACGGTGGTCTCATGAGAACCGGGAATTCGGTCCGTTCCTCCAGGGGCTCCTCGTCGTAGACTCCGATATCCTCGTCGTCGTCTTCGCCGTCGCCGCAGTCGACGTCGTCCTCCCTAGGGGAGGACTCGGGTTCCCACCCAGGAGAAGAGGCGGCGGTGGCGGCAGCAGTGCCCTCGGCATTGCCCGAATTATGCTGCAGCGAGGTCGGCGCGCTCGTCGAGAGGAGCCAGTTATCGTCCAGGGCGTCCGCGGACCTTCTTTTTTCCGGGTCGATCGGCCCTAGGCCCAACGCCCCGGAGACCGAGCGTTTCAGCTTTTGCAACGAGTTAAAGGACGTCGTCTCCTTCGCTTTCGCGTCGGCGCTGTACAGGGACAGCCTGTTGTCGTCCCGCGGCAACGAGAGGGAGAAAACGTGCGCCCTGGGCGGGAACTTGAGAGGCGTCGCCGTGGGTGGAGGCGAGTCCACCCCCGCATCGCTGCTGGACTCTTCTCCGAGATCCTGTTGGGGCGTCCAGGCGGGTCGCGTCGGCGCCTTGCTCCTCCCGGACGTCCCGACATCCAGCAAGTCCTCGTTGCCAGCCCCGGCGTCCCCGGAGATCCCGGAGTCCCCGGACTTGTCGTGGGAGCTCCTCGGCCCTAGGGCCATTAGCGGTGGAGGCGCCCGAGAGAGCCGCTCGATGCGCTCCTCGAACAGGACCTGTAACCAGACAGAAAAAAAAAAATTCAGACCGATACCAAGAAATTTTCCTATTTTCCACGAACGTTATCACTTAAAGATGGGCTAGCAAAAATTTTACCCAGATGCATTTTTATTATATTGAAAAAGAAAAGGGAGGTTACCTAACCGGGGAAAAACTCGAATTTTATTCATGGTTGCAATACTTCTCTCCAGCGACAAGATATTACATATAGTTCAGTTGTTCGAGCGGTTATAACAATATTATTCGGCTGTTGCTACAAATTCATTTAATTACTTGGAAAGCTTTTTTCCTAAAGAATGTTGATGTCTGCAATTCGATGTAATTGCAAGAATGGTTGCCATTGATGCAATAATTCGCGCAGTTAAGAGCGAAACTTCATTAGCGATGCTCTCTCCTTTGTTAAAAGGGCGAATTTAATTTTTTCCGTGAAACGATGCCACCTGTTACGACCCTGGTCACGAATAGGCGCGCCATTTCGTCCACGTGGTCATTGAACGTTCGAAGGAGAGGTCGTGGATGACGTAGGTAACCGCGTTAGCAGTCGCGAGGAGGGACGCGCTTTTACGAGCGACCCCGAGACCCCGATGTGCCGTAATCGAGGGGCCGTCGCGACCGCTAATGGCAGACTGCGAGTCGGCGTTACGCGGACGTCGCACCGGCCCGGAGAAATTCGAAAGGCCGGACGCGGACGCGGCGCCACAGCGGCCAAGACGAGTGATATACGCCAATCGTTAAGTCATCCAGAGAGAGAGCCGGTCGACTCGAGTCGGTACCTCGCGGCGGGACTTACGGGGACTTCCTCGCTGGCGGTGCTCATCGCGGGGCCTGGGGTCTCCAGGGCGGAGAGCAGCCTCCAGGCGGCCGAGGGCGAGAACCTGGGGATCTCCAGCTGCTTCTTAGGCAGGGTGGGCCGCAGCTTTAGTGCTATGTCCTCGATGCCGGGTTCCTCCCGCTTCTGTAAATCCTGAGACGGCGACAGGAATGGAATTAAATCGAGGAAGGTAGATTATAATGTTGGACACGAAACGATCGCCCTCACCTCGTCGACGTCGACCGACGGCGCTTCTGGATGGGAGTCGTCCAAGTTGCGGCTGGGCATTCCGCCGGAACTCCGACTGGGCTGCGGCTCGTTCATGCCGAAGTAGAAGGTCTTCGGCGCAGGCTTCTCCGTCGACGTCGATCTGAAGAAGAAACCGGGCGAACCGGGTGAGAGGAGGACGTAAAAATCCAGGGTTCGATCCTTTGGACGGAACCGTAACGGAAAACATTTCACGTAGAATTACGTGGGGTGAAACGTCGAATGGTCGAAAGAAACTTTTATATTCGTTTATCTCGATCACGTCCCCGCGCGTCTAATTTTCGTTATACTCGAGCGTTGAATTTGGTATCTCCTTATGCACCGAAAAGAAAGACGCAATTCGAGCCGCGACGCCGCTTACGTTTCTCTGTTTCCAGCGGCGCAGAGTCTTCCTCGGGGCGCAATCGGCTCCGGTTCGACGGCGGCAGGTTCCGCCTTCCTCCGGGCGCTACGGGCCTCCGCTTCTCCCTCCCCGTGATTCCGGGTGGGCTCTGGAGTGCTCTCCCGACCGGAGCCCTGGCCCCGGTGGCGAGCCCTGGGCCCGTTCCGCCTGCGGGCCTCGACGCTGCTCGGCTCCCCGGGTCGCTCCTCTTCCCGGGTCCTCCCGACGCGGACTCGAGCGTCGACCCGACTCGAAGCCTCCCCGACGGGCGATTCCCTGCCAGTCGCACGGCTCATCTTGGTCCGCACCTTCCGCGCCACGCGCATCAGCTCCGCCTGGAACTCCGGACTGCTCAAACTCCTCTGGAGGGTGTTCTTGCCGTCCAGGATCTTGGATCTCCTCTCCTCCCTCTTCCGCTCGTCCTCGTGTTCCCTCCAGGTCTCCCTCCTGGGCGGGGGGCCGCTCTTCTCTTTTGAGGGCCTCCGTCGACGCTTACCTCCGCCGTCCGGGAGGGCGTCCCGATCCTGAGAGGGCGACGGCCAGTTGACCAGCGCCCTCTTGGTCTCAGCCCTGGTCTTGAAGAGTCGCGATCTCCGCGGAGGAGGCTGCGCCGCCTCGGCGGTCCTTCTCGAGTCCTGGCCCATCTCCCAGTGGTACGAGTCCGGCGACGACCCCGTCGCGGTTGGCTCACCGTTGGCCAAGGAGGTGGAAGCCGGTGGAGGAGGCGCCTTGTACTTCTTCTTGCCTCGGTAGCGACTCTCCCTCTCCCGGGAGTCTCTCTCGGGCCGGCAGACCTGGGGTCCTCGATGATGCGGTTCGGCTCTTCCGGCCTCCACCGGTGCGTGGCGCAGGTCGGGCTCGCTGCCGAACCTCTTCAAGTCCGGCACCTTGGCGCACTCCCGGTACTGACAGCACCGCGACCGGCCCGCTCCGAAACTTGAGGCCGACGTGCTCCTCCCTCGGAACGCGTTCTGCTGCAATCAACCGGTGCTTTCGTTAGCGAGAATCGGTGCCCCTCCGGCGCCGGCGGACCGGCTCGATTCGGCGTTAACCCGGTCACGAGCAGTGGCCAGTTTCTGGACGCTCGCCAATCGAGAGCGTCCGGATCGAGATCGCGAAGTCGAGATTCGTCGCGATTCCGCGGCGCGTTTCACCGGCCCCGAGACGAGGTTTCCGACAAGCGACGCCGTGGAATCGGGGCCGACCGGTTAACCGAGAAAATTCGATTTACCACTCGGATGTCCGGTTCGCACCCCACGCCGGTGCGCGGTGTTCGCTCGAAAGAAGCCGCGGCGATGCAACTCCGTCCTCATCATAGGGCTATTCCCTCGGAAATCTGTGATAACGATTTTTCCTTCTCTGAGTACCGATTGCCTTTGATTTCACACGATAAACAACAATGCGTTTCGATAAGCAAGCGATCGGCCTTAAAATTACGGCGAGGTTTACGGTGATTTCCAACGATTTCCAGCCGATTTCTACGTGTTTTCAAGTATTAATATCCATGATATTTCCTGAGTGAATAAACCCTCGAGAGAAGTACAATCGACAAAACGTATATAAACGCGAATAACCGCTGGAGACCACTTAACCCATTTGCATCTTTAGCGTATATATACGCTCAGTGTTCCTGATCACTATCACCGGAGCGTATGTATACGCTCAATTTTGCTGGCCACTATCATTCAGCTTGAAATTTCGGCGATAAGGACCCTTTTTTCATACTTCCTTATGATGCAAATGGGTTAAAAAATGTTTGCGATCAGTGGTCTTGTAACATTGGCCGCTAGGGTTTAAACGGCGGGTTACCTTATCGAGGTCGTGCGGCAGCGTCAGAGCGGAGGGTCTGCGTCCGCTGATGGTCCCGCCGTTGTGGATGATGCTGCCGTTGTCGGTGACCCTTAGCCTCTGGTTGGGCGGCTCCGGCAGGACTTTGCGACCCGGGAGCTGCGAGTGTCGCCTCGCCAGCTCCCGGGGGAAAGAGTGCGTCCACCCTCGACCCACCTCCGAGGAGAGGCTCCCGGAGGCCGACTGCCGATGCGAACTCCCGCCGTTGCCCATCTTCCTGTCCGCCAGACGGATTCCGCGACTCCTACGGGAACCTTCCGTTCCCGCGCATCTCGCATCTGCGACCTGCAACGCGATCGTTCCCCTTCGAATTCATTTTCCAAATCTCGAGTAAATGGAGAAATTCGAGATCACCCGTTGCGATCTTCTGACGAGATCTCTCGACCACTCCCGAACCTAGTGCAACGTCAGGAGGGCGTAGTATACAGGGTGACCCACAACCCATCGTCTATCTTACACAGATATAGTGAGTCCTTTTACAAAATCAAACGAGAAATTCGTATGGCAAAATCTTGCAGACCAATAATTATGAAACTGTTTAGCATTAAAAAGCAGCCGATGAGAGTTCATTATTCTCGCGCGGCTATAAAACATAAGAGACTAATCACTTATCTACTGTTTTTCCGAAACTGACATTTGCTTATTATTGAATACGCCGGTATAATAATTTCTTTTCAATCTAATATATTTATTCGTAGAAGTTGATTCGAGGTGAAGTACGTAATTTCTCCGTGCGACTTTTTGCTTCGGTTTTGTATGAAAATTAATATGTACATAGTGGACTATGTGTTGTGGATCACCCTGTATATCGACCCCGCATGCCGATCTGTTTGCGGAGATATCCACATTGAGAGGCAAAAAATAAGGGACGTTCGTCATTTCCGCTCTTTTCCTCTGATTTTATTTTAAAAAGTTCGTCCCTTGTTCTCCGTTAAGTTTGATCGCAACCGTAATTACCACGAGGCTTTTCAACGGAGATACTTAATCGCGAATAGCATAGAATTCCTTAACCAGGATTAGATAATAATCGAAGGTTAAAATCAATAATTCTCGATTATTCACGCCAGACCCTCAAAAACGTTAAAATGGTTATTTTCGGAATTTGTTTATTTTTTTAACAGCTCTGGTTTTTGTAAAAAAAGAAAAAAGTGACACAAACAAAACTCAACATGGCACAAACGTCTACATCGCAGAAACATTCCAATAAGCCTATTAATTTTGTTCGTGCCTGAAACTGTATTCCAGGTTCAAACAGCCGAGGGAGATCGGGGATTTGGGGTCCATATATACCGTCCACGGTGGAGCGGCGTCGAGAAGGACGCTCTTGCTCGAAGTAGTCGGCGCGATCGGCGTCTCGGCGGCTCGACCGGCGAGCGACTCACGAGCCGAGCCCCTCCATTCAGCCGAGCGAGAGACCACCTGTCCAACCTGCCCAACCTGCCCGAGGTGCGGGGAACCGAGATCGACTCCGAGTACCGCTAGCCAATGACTAACGAGCCGGATAAGGCCATTCGGACCGAGCCGAGAAAAAAAAACCCGTCGATATTAATCGACCGAGGGAGCGGAGCTCCCCTCCGATCCCCAGGGGGGAGTCCGAGGAACGTCGAAGAGACGCCTCTCCAGGAACCGTGCGCGACGCAAAGCGGATGCTGGGATGCTCCAGAGTCATCGACTCGGAACGGTCAACGGTATTCGTCTCTCCTCGTAATGCGATCCGAGGAGAAGGAGGCGCCAGGCTCGGCGACCGCGACCTACCCCAACGCCGAGTCCCACGACTCGGATCTTTTCCCTTCCGACCCCGCAAGTCCCGAGGACTGGTCGAAAGCGGACTAGGTTTTGAGTACTTAACTAGTGGTGAGTAAGGCGCGACGGATCTGAGAACGCTCGGAAACGGAAAGGTGCCCAACCAGAACCGTGACGACGCGCATCGTCCGGGACGCCCTCGACGCCGACACGACCGATCCCGGAAGGTAACTCGATCCGGCGACAACCCTCGCGAGATCGATCGCCGTGGAAAGCGTCTCAAGGTCGACGAATCGGGGCCGGCGCCATTGAGTGACCGGGACATCCTCCCGACTTTCTTCTCCTCGGCGTATAAAACGCGGGACGAGCAAATTCCAAGTCGGCTGCAAACGAGTCGGCACGTTTCTTCGCCACCTTGTTTCGTCGTTTCTACACCTCCCAGCAGATTATTCACTGAGAAAATCACGGATTACAATGCTAAAATCACGAGGGGAGTCATCTGAAAATTCTTGGAGATCACCAAAAGATTGTCCCAATTTTAAGGGCCGAGGGTCCCTTGTTAATAACACCGTTGTTTATCATCTGAAATCAAAGGCAATCGATTTTCAAATAAAGGGGATCGTTTCCCCTGATTTTCGAGTGAATAGCTCCTGGACTTTTCAGATGGCTAGGAAGAGGTTCTCCCCATGCTCAATTATCAATTAACCTGACCTACCCCAATTACTGAACTGAGTGGGCATTTTGTCGCTCACGGGGAATTTTCGTCAGATATCGGGGTGAAAAAAAAAAAGGAAACGACAATTTGATAAAGAATTTTACCGTTACTGAGCAATCGACGATGAGATACCCTGGCGACTCGACGGCGGTGGCAAAACGTCCTGCTTAGAAGTGGAAACCAGACGGGAGAAGCGACGCGTACTTCCGCGGCCGCGAGAACGCGACTCGGTGGAGTCGCGGCGCGCGGCTTTCTCCGTCCTCGAGGAGCCGGAACGCGCGGAGAAACTCTCCCAGACCTCCAGGCTTCCAGGTTTCCAGAGGGAACCCGGAGGAGAGGCACCCCGAACGGCCCCCGGGGACGTCAGGGACGCGGATCGCGCGAGTATACGTCCTCGGGGCTGTCTCGCAACTCTCGCTTAATTGACCGTGAGATCCCCCTCGCGGAGACTTATCGGAGGTGGAGTGACGTATCGCTCCCGCCGATTTGCATTCTTTCCTCGTTAGGGCCCGAGCCTCGGCGCGCAACGGTCTCGGGGCCCCTTTAATTACCCGCGGCGTTTCCGCCGCGAGCCGACCCGGGGCGGATCCTCGGAACCGCGGATCGAAGAGCGCTTCCGGAATCTCTTTCCTTTCCTGTCGAGCAAACGCGGCGCGTATCTCGCTTCGGCAGGTACCTAATAAACCCGACACTCCCGCGGAGAGTTTGAAACGAACCAAAACAAGGAGACGTAACGTCAATGGTACGTTCCACAGAAAGTGGCCCAGAATCGGGGCCCTGGGATCTCGGATTTTCGCTGATCTACCGACGCGAGCGCCACTTGCGGACAATGTAGGGATTTCAATCCTATGTGACCAAGATGATTCATATCCATGGAAATAACCTAAAACGCTTTTAATTGCGCAATTAAGGCACGCTACGTGCAACGATAATCCGCGCACGTTATACAGGATGTGATGTTTTTAACGCGATAAAGACCAGCGGATGCGCTAGCGGACGATCATTTTTAATTGCAAAGTCTCACCGCGAGGGCGCTAGCGGCGCTAGATCGGCGAGGGTTAGATCTTCGACCTCGAAAATAGGAACGACTTCGATACACGGCATTCGATCTTTTTACATTATTTCATGACTTGGGCTCCTAATTCTTGCCTGTCGTCTATACTTTTCGTTGATCCTACCTAAAATTCAAAATGACCGGGGTGCGCATGCATACTTCTGCTGATATTACCCAACGCCATTCAACGCCTAATCTCCCAACGACTCAGGTCGGCGTCGCGTCGCCACCGTCCATTTTGAATTTCAGTTCGGCCGAACATCCGGAAAAGAGTACAGGTGGTGCCGGCACTTCGGGCGTAAGTCTTCCCATAATAGAGAGAGACTGCAGGGCAGATATGTACTCCAGGGCTCCGATTCGCAAACGACGAAGGAGAGAAGGTGGATATAGGTAGGGTAGGTGGCGCACGAGCCAGCGCGGTCGGCCGCGGTCGCGCGTCGAACGCGCCGATCGAGCCGATCGGGCCGCGCCTTACGTAAGACCCAGGGGAAAGTGGAAATTCCTCGGTGAGTAGGTACTCCTACCTCGCGAACCGCCGCCTATGGGGGCCCGAGTTCCCCGAAGGGACCGAGGGCGAGCCGGAGTCCGACGTCGAGAATACGCGTCGGCCGGAAGATTCCGCGGAAGAAGATCGCGAGATCGCGGCGATTCGGCTTTCTCGCCGGGAGAAATTGACCGGCTCTCGTTGGAGATCTGGTCGCACCGCTTTCGGTCGTCCCGAGCGGCGATAGCATCGCCACCGTGGAAGAATCGCTTCTAGGTCTCTTCTCGTGGCACGCACCTAACCAGGAGAGGTAAAAACGCTCCCGGGGCCGTCGGTGGCCCGGATGAAAGTTCGTCCGGTGAGAGTGGACGACGCGACGAAGGATTCCGCGCGTCCTCGGGCAACGACCGAAATCCGGAGGCCCGATCGAAAGTCCCCGGGAAGCGGTCCTGGTAGAAAGTCGCCTGCGGCGGAGAGACCTCGCCGCCGAAATTCCACAGGTGGAATAGTGGACCGATAAAGGGGTGCGGCCACCTCGCGGAATCCTCGCGGATGCCCCGCGATTCCTGGGGTATTAATTCCCCGCGAATGGAGGGCCGCGACCAAGGTTCGCGGGGGCGGGGAGGGGGACCGAAAGGGTGGGACGATCGATCGGGCGGTCGATCGAGCGGGACCGGGGGGGAATTTCGATCGATCGTGCGTATCGCGGATCGGAGATCGGAGATCGAAGATCGCGCACCGGCTCCGCGTCGGTCGGTCACGGATCGCGACTCGGAGAGGAGTGCATCGACCGGGCAGGATCGGCGCGCGAATCCGCTCGCGCCTTCGCCGCGGCCTCCAAGGCCGTGCGTGCAACCGTCCAAATCGATCCGCCGCGATCGATTCGCCTTACGAGTCGAGCAAGGCCGCAGGGAAGAGGGGGACCCAGGGAGTCGGCCTCACAGGAGGGCGGCAACGATTTCGAACTTCGCCGGCCGAGTTCGCGAGCGCCTGCGGTGAAATTTCGAACGTTACGGGATCGGCGAGCCCCCGTTTCGATAGCCGACGCGAGCGGCACCTTTCTCTCTCCTTATTCGGTCGGCTTTTGAACGTTACGCCGAGAGTTCGGCCGGATGAAAGGCGCCGACGGAGAAGCTCCCGTTTTCTCGCCTCGCCCCGTTCGGCGGTCCACCTGCCGCGCGGAAAGAATAAGCGAAATCAAAGTTCGCCGGGAAAGGCCGGATCCTCCTCGGAGGCTCCGCCGAAGCCGTTCGCGTCTCCCTCTTCCTTTTCCTCTTCCTCTCGTGCTTCCTCTTCCTCTTCCTCTTCCTCGTCCCGCTCCCCGCCGACCCGCGGCCCTTCGCCGCCCCTTCTCCCTTCCGCCTTCTCTCCCCGAGCTCGAGTTAACGACTTAACAATACTCGAGAATGCGAGTAAGAATGAGGAAACGACCGCGGGGGCCGTTAACTCCTTCGCCGAGGGTCCCGCCGAGCCGAGCCGAGTCGAGCCGAGCCGAGCGGGGCCGAGTCGAGTCGTTGGCCTTGAACTCGACACCCCGCGTGGACAAGGTCAGAGCGCGGCCACCTGCTCCCTTGGAGGGCAAGACCCTCTCGCGCTCGCTCGAGTATAACGACCGGCCGAGAGGTGGCCTCGATCTCACGGGTGGACCCGCTCGATCGAGAGTCGAACCCGCGGAGAGGAACGGGCGCGATGGAATTACCGGTACCATTACCTCGCGGTGCCATGTAAGAGCATAAATCGCGTTTATGCCCGGGTACGCGGCCATTAGGCGCGCGAGCTACGGCGTGCGGTCGCGGGCAACGCTCGCGCGAGTCGGGCTACCCGGCGTCGGTAAATACCCGGTGTGCCGGTGGCATCGGCTCCGACCGGTAATGGGATACCCGGGGATGCCCGGGGACACCCGGGGAGCGAGGCGCGCTCGCCAATGCGGAAATCGGTCCCGACCCGCCGCGGAAATTCCTCCTTCGATCGGCGCGCGCGGCCCGCAGAGATTTTCCAGCCGCTCAGCGGCACGTGACCGACACGGGCCCGCGGATCCTCTTTTCCTCCGGCTCATGAATATGCGAAAAATCGGCGAACCGTCCGCCGGCCCGGTTTTCGCTCGTTAAACGGCCAGCGCCAACCGCGCGAAATTGCTCGTCGCGACCGGGAGGGAGGAACGAGGGTTTTGGGTCGGTCCCGCCGAGAAGGAGCCTCTCGAAACCGACGATCTCCTTCCATCCTGGACGCGGACCCGCGCCGACGCGCTAAGTGTGCCATCGCTTTTCTCACCGAGCGCGCCACCTGATAAACCCGACGCTCGATGCGGCGCGCGTTCCCTCGACGGCGACGCGGCGAGTGACGCGCTCCAATTAGCGGCTTCCGGAGCCGCCGATTGGCACCCGTCGTCGCCGACGCGACTTTCTCGGGGGCTCCCGACGGGGAAGGATCGCGTCGAGGCGGCTCGAGAGAAGGCCTACGAGGACATTCCGCGGCACTTATCGGGCCCAAGGATGTCAAGAACGGTCGATGAGTTCGATTCGCGAGGCATCTGGGTCAGTCGCGGCGCACCCACCGAGAGCGCCTCCCTCGAGATCGCTCCTCCGCGGTAGGCCGGACGAAAACGGAAAACTCGTCTCCCCCCGGTGGTAGTCGGCCGCTCGCGGCTGGAATTTCGGAATGCGGAAGGAAAGCCGCGGGGAGATGTTGCTGGTAACCGGAGAACGCGAGAACCCGGTCGCGGTCGCCTCCAGTTCGGCGCTCGCTCTTCGCTCGGTCGTCGCCGAGTTGCCGGTTCCGGTTCCGAGACGCCGCGTCTTGTCTTCCAGGATCCGAGACGACGAAAGGGAGAGGGCGGACACCTTCCCGGCCGGGATCGTTGCGTTTCGTCCGGCCCGCGAATCGGCCACGAGGTCAACGACCAAGCAGGAGCGCGCGGCTCGCTCGGCCTCCAGCCGAGATACAATAATTCGCCGCGCTAACTTTTACCTTACTGCCGTTGCGCGAGTCTCGCGAGCGCGCTAACGGTCCGCGGTGATTTTGCGCCTCCGACGATCCCACAGACGCGGCTCAACGCGAGAGCGAGCGCACGGAGTAATGAGGGGATCCGAACGGCGTCGTCGACGGGGACGCCGAAGTTGCCCTCCGTCGAAACGGAGAAACGAGCGACCTTGGGGACTCCGGCGAAACCTTCCTGCACTTCCTTCGGGAAAAGAAAAAACGAAAAAACGAAAAAAAAAACAGAATTCCAGGATCGAGCATTTGAACAGAGCCGCAATGCTTCAAGTACACAAACACGAAATTGCGTGGCTGGAAATTTCGAATGATTGAAGCGATCACATTTTATTAATAAATTTGTATACCTGGAGAAAGAAGATTTTCATTGAACCGAGGTAATATATCGTCAGTTCAAGGAATAATTATTTTACTCAAACAAACTCGAATAAAGTGGACGCAACGTTTCTTCGGGATTGCGACAATTTATTTCAGTTTATTTCAGTTGAATAATTATTCTTTGACTCGTCAAGGCATTTCTTCGGTACCGCTCGAAGAAATGTTTCCTTGGCTCGATGAATCTTTGTTTCTCAGCGATGGACGGTTTGCTTGATAGGAATTCCTTCACAGAGCGCCAACGTGGAAAATCCTGACTTACTTTTAAGCGAAGCCACTTTCACAATGCTTGGACTCGCCAAAGGGTGAACGAAGCTTTCTGGCTTTGGAAAAGTGGAAAAGGATGAGATTTCTTCGCGAACGTTCCCGGGAAAGGCTGTGCGCCGGCGCAGCGGACGCTATGCACGCAACCGCGTTCTCGATGCGCGACGTACCCTGACTCGTGAGCAACGAAAGTTAGAACCGCGAAACTCGCGGATACGCGCGGACGAACCGTTACGCCGTACGGTGCTCCAAATCACGATCGCAACGCGAACCAACGCCATGAAATCGACTTTTACAGGTAAATGAAAAAAAAAAAAGAAAAGTTTATATCGGAGAACTTCCCACCTAAGCGACGAGGAAACGGCGAACAATTTAAAAACGTACAACGCGATATGGCAACAATAGAGATCTCGCATATCAGTTGTCCCCGGAGGCTCGACACAATCCCCGCGACTGCTTATCAAAATTACTCGTTACCCCGCGTCTCGTATATTAATATTCCCATATTATTTACGGACAATAACCAAGGTTAAGATCCCTTAATTTCTCGAATACTCAATCGTCTAATTTTAAATGATCGCTATTTTCCCATAGCTTAAGACGTCCCAGAGGTTCGAACCAAGTATACTGGGAGACATCAATGCCCTCCCATCCTGCACAGGCGATGCCGCATCTGCAGGGGAGGCATTCATGTCCGCCACTGAGCAAGTGATTACAGGCGTTAAAGGATATCTCTTTATAAACGAATTATTTCAATCCACAATAAAGTTAATGTTAAGTTAAAGACTTCAGTTTGGTATAGCATACGCTCGACTCGAGGGTAACGAGTGGAGACATTCGCTTCGTCGCATTGCTAATTCCGTCATAAGCGAAAAGGATTAAGCCGTGTCTCCCCGTTACCACGATACATTTTTACCCGGAATCACGGTCGATTACCAACTCTCGACGAGTCGCTCCGCGCTCGCAATTAGAGGCATCGTGCGACGCGACTTAACGGGAACCACCGCGTCCGCGGGAAGCGCGTCGTCGCCGACGCCGGCGTCGCTTTCACCGGGGCGCTTACTTGGCGCGGCCCGGTCCTTCGGGAAACAAGCGGAGTCCGAAAGGGAGTCATACGCCGTTTGCTCCTGTTTGGAGCTAAGTCGTCCCGCGGCCAGTGCCCGGGGACCGAGGAACGCGGAAACGAGAGGCCGACGTCCCGCTTTCCATTAGTCCGAGGGATCGCTCTCGGAAAAGAACCCGCGGAATTCTCACGCGCCGAAAGCAGCGTTCCCCCGTCCGCGTCTCCACCGCGCTCCCTCCTTCTCCCGCGGCCCGAGTCGAGCGTGCGACTTCCTCTTCCTTTCGGAGGAGTCGTCCTGAAGGAGGCCCTCGGCGAATTAATCGAACACGGCCGGGTACACCTGCGACGGCGCTCCTCTCGCTCTCGTTTCGCTCTCGTTTCGCTCGCCCCCCTCTTCCCCGTCGATCTTTGCCGAGATCCCTCGGCGCGAAACGACGGTGACGAAAGCCAGGTACGGCTGCGTACGGTTACGGTATCTCTCCGGATAATTTCACCGACGACCGTTACTTCCCCCTCGAAAAGGCGGCTCGCGTCCTTGTGAGGCGCCTTTGACATAGGATATACGGACGGTACACCGAGAAAAAAAAGATTAATAGACTGAAAGAAATATATATCGTAGCCTGAATCGTATGTAACTGCAAGAAAGGATCATTTTGTCGAGAAAAATTATATCGTTGATTTAAACGAATTTCCATTACTCTTGCTGACATTTCTTACGATCGCAGGGTTTTCTCGCAGCAATGCGTATTTCCTCGAGACGACCAACTTTTTTTTTTCCCACACAGGGTACGGACTCCTAACATCCGATCACTCCTTTTGGTGTTCTTACGACCGTGGCGAGAATAAAAAGGGCGATTCTCTCTCTCTTTCCGAGAGACGGCTCGTTGCATTGCGTAATCGTTGAAACTAAATATGTCGTTGAGATTTTCAAGAAATATTTTATATATCTTCAAATGAAATCTACGAGGCATCTTAGAAAATCTGTCGCTTGAGATATCTAGCAAAGATTGCAAAAGATATTTAGAAAATATTCTGTGCTACTGGGGGTTTATATATCCATGGTCTGGATGGCACTTGCCTCCGCGTTCCGGAGTGACTCCCTCGGAGCCGAGGCGCGAATCGGAAACGTGCGTGGCGCGACGGGAAGGACGGACCGGCGAGGCCGGGTGGCCGAGAAAGTCCCCGGTGGTCGATCGAAGCACGGTCAATGGGACCGGGCGCGCAGCTTTCTTTTCGACGGTGACCCAGATCGGCCGCCCCGGGCGGAGAGGAGTCGACGACAGCGCGGCGTAAAAAGAAAGAGTCGTCGCCCGCGGAAAAAGTAACTTCGCCCGGCCGATCGGGAGACGGGTTCGAAAGTCGCCTTTCCCCTCGCGACTCGTCGCCGATTTCCCGGCGCCCCTCGCAGTCCGGGACGTTTTGTCGTCGAGCGGTTTACTAACTGAGATATATTAACAAATTAGAATTATCCGTTAAAAAAGAAACATCTCCCTTCATGGGGAGAAACGAAACAAAATAAGTCGTACTTCCCTGCCGGCTTCCCCTTCGGTCACCTCGGCGTAACTAATCTAATCTACTTCGATTACCGACCTGGCGAATTTTCATCGTTTTCTGTCATGCAGGTGAATTCTTGTCGTATTTTGCCGTACAGGTGAATTTTCAACGTATTTTCTCCTACCGATGATTTTTCGTCGTATTCTGCCGTACAGGCGAACTTTCGTCGTGTAAGTGAATTTTTTTCGTATTTTGTCGTGTAAGTGAATTTTCGTCGTATTTTGTCGTGTAAGTGAATTTTCGTCATATGTTGTCGTACAGGTGAATTTTCGTCATATTTTCTCCTACCGGTGAATTTAATCGTATTTTACCATCATACTTTGTCGTATAGTTGAATTTTCATCGTATCTAGTCGTGCAGGTGAATTTTCATCGTATCCAGTCGTACAGGTGAATTTTCATCGTATCCAGTCGTACAGGTGATTTTTCATCGTATCTAGTCGTAGAGATGAATTTTCATCGTATCCTGCCATACAGGTGAATTTTCATCGTATTCTGCCGTACAGATGAATTTTCATCGTATCCTGCCGTACTGGTGAATTTTTGTCAGATATAGTGCTGGAAAACTAATAATATCCTAACAAATTCTACCGTCAGTAGAATACTCTGCTACGAAACGTCCGGCTTCGCCGCCCTCGCCCGGGGCGGAAGGAAAGGAAGGAAGGAAGGAAGGAAGGTCGCAGCGAGTCGCCGTTAACTTAATCGTGAGCGGGCAGCTTAACGGTGCGCGCGCAAGCGATCGGCCCGAGGGAGACTCCCCGCGAGTCGGCGAGCCGGAAGTCCCGAACGGCGAGGTCGGTCCGGAAGCCGAGCCGGCTCGATTTCCTCGCGGCCGTTCTCAGGGAAGTCGGGCTTCGTGGGAGCCCGACTAGTTAATGAAACTTTCGAAGCCCGGCGAAAACTCATACCACGCGGCGGCGAGTCGTCCCTTCGGTGGAAACGTCGCCTCGCGGGTTTCGGGCCCGCCGGCGAGCGCGAACGAGTCGCGGCCGGCTCTTACTTTCCCTGGCACGGATCGGCACGCACGCGGGGACCACCGCGGGGAAGGGGCGCGCATACCTCGGGTGTCGACTCGCCTCTAAAGTGGCCGGATCGAGTCGATATGCCGATCGGTATGCCGGGCGCGCCGACCGCTAAAAAACGATTCGTCCCGAAGGGTTGGGCAGAATGAACGCAGTCGCGGCGGAGACGATTTCGCCGATCGGTACCCACGCCCGCGGAAACACTCCTCATCGGATCGGACGTCTTGCCCGCGAGACTCCGACTCCGGATATCTCGATGAAGCCCGGCACGAGTTGCCTAACGGGTCGACGTCACGCCGCGTTACCGTCCTCCGAACCGGCGAGAGCGTCGCCCTCCTCTCCTCCTCCTCGAGAGCGCGCCGAAACGCGACGAAACCCACCCCCGGAACCTGCGACCGCCGGGAGCCCAGCCGGTGACTGGAGTGTTAACATATTTGCGACCGCTGACGTGAATTCACGTCTTTTCAAGTTCTATTCCTGGTTGCCGCTGATGTAAATTCACGTCATTTTAAATTATATTCCTGATCGCCGCTGACGTGAATCACGTCCATAACGATACACGATACAAGTTTGCGGCAACCAGTTTCAGAATTTAATTATTTTCCCCGGTACTCAGTATTTGAAACGGAAAATATTTTCCGGTCGCGAATGTGTTGAGACGATAGGTTCTCTTATTTAAGAAATAAACATTCATCAAATCGTAGTGCCGAACTTTGGCGTTCAAGTATTCGGTCCCGTTCGCCCATGCTTTTAAATGTACCTCGCGCGAAACTCTACCGACTTTCCCGATACGAAAGAGCCATTCTATATACGTCAAAACGTCAAAATAATTGCATAACTTTTTCCCCCAAACTGGGTACGTCCAATTATTTGAAACTTTAACACGCGATTATGAAGGTCCTAACACGAAGGTCTTGAAACTCGCGAAATTTGATCTTTCGAGAAAACTTCTTTTATTTATCGCGGGCAAGAAACAAAAAGAAAACTCTTTTCCTTTTCTTCTTTTTTTTTTCCTCGAAAAATGAAATGTCCCAATTTTCAAAACCTTCATTAGAACACGCATCGAATACGTATCGAACACACATCAATCGGTTCCCTCCTACTCGAAACTCGCCGCCTCGTGTCCTTACTTTCATATTTTCTAATATCTCTATTTACAAACGCGTTATAAGGTTATAAGAGCGAAAAGCCCCTACGATCGGCGGACGATCGATCGCCTTTCGCAGATCAGGTTTTACGGTTTCTACCGTTTCGTTCGGAGCGATCGAGTCGGCGAGAGCGGACCGTTGCGGAGCCTGCATCGATCATCGTTAACGCTCCGTGCTCGACTCGATCACGGCGAGCTCGATTGCCGAACGCGGCCGAGCTTAGCCGAGCCGAGCCGAACCGGATCGATGCCAAAGCGGAGGAATAGCGGCGATCGACTTGGCGTACGCGATGGAACGTAATTAGAAAGAAGAAAGAACGGAAGGACGATTTCGAATCGATCCCTGGCCTGTGGATTCCGTACCGGTTCGGCGTCCTCGACGTCCCGAACCGATCGATCTTCCTCTCTGAATCGTAGACCGGCGCAACGGTCTCGCGAACCGTAAACCATTAACCAAGTAAATTATCGTTCGCGCTCGACTCGGTGCGGGGTTAGTGCAGAACTCAATGGTAGCGCAGAAGTTTGCAACACGGATTCCAACGCGAGCGTTCACAGTCGGGGTGGGCAATTGGCTGTGAACGCTCTCATTGGAATCCGTGTTGCAAACTTCCGCGCTCCCAAGACCTGCACCGTTTGCGCACCAAGTCGAAAGTTAATAATACTTGGCACGTTAAATGCGGTATCATCTGGGGCCGACATTAAATTCTCAGGTCAGAGGCATGAATCTGAACGGCAATTTGATAGCTATCAAACTGGCGTACAGAATCCCGGCTCGAGCGACGTCGATCTCCAGGGATCTGTTGCAAAAATCTCGCCCCCTAAATGGAAAGGAAAGTATATAGTTAACTACCTTTAACGCGGTAACCTCGGAGTTAATGTTGTTCTACATTCCATTCAGGCTGCAGAATTTTTTTTTCACATGGAATTCTCGACGCTACGTCGGTTCCCAGGGACCGACGGCGCACTTAACGTGTTAACGAGTAAACCCGTGAAAACGGAACGCGAGGCATTCGATTGCCACTCCTTCTTGGCTCCTTGCATAAGGTCGCCGGCCTAGAATCTCCTTCCATATTTCCCGGCAAGGCACTTGGCTGCGAGCAAACCTGCCGCGAAATCCCGATGAGATCCCCGAGGAAGCGCTCGCGCGAAGTACCGTTGAGGACTCACCGAGATCGAGGGCCTTCCCAATCGGAGGAGCTGTTCTCCAGCCGCGCGGTCCGCCGCGGCGGAAAAACTCCCTCGAGGGGGTCGCCTCTACATCGCCGGGTGGCGGGAAACCCTCGGAGACTCTTCCGATACACCTCGAAATCCCAAACACCACCAACCACGACGACGTCCTCCGCGCACTGTTCGCGGAAGCCGACCGAAAGTCGATCCCTGTCGGCGGCGGGGCGCAGGCGCGCGCTCGGCGGCCGAGCGAGGATGTTTACATTGACAGATGAGACGAGCGCGCGGTCCGCCTCGCTCGACGTCCGGCAAGTGAGTGCGGGCGAGCGCGGCCCGACCCTCCTCTTCCTGCGGGCCCGCGCTACCCCCACTCCTCCACCGCTCGGACTCGCTCGCTCCCACGGAGACTCCCGGCAACCCCACCCATCTTCCGCACCTTCGCCGCCGTCGCGCGTCCCTCCGCCCCCCGCGAGGAACGAGCGAAAGGGCACCCGCCGTCGACGAATTATGACGAATTCCTCCCGCAGTTTCCGTTGATGCGACGCCCGCCTCGACCGGGAAATGACTTTCCCTCGATTCGTGAAAATTGTTCTCGCCGTTCGTTCCCGGTTTCCGCGCGAGCGAGTAACCCTCCGCGAGAGAAACCCGCGAAGATAGCCATCCTCCGCTTCCGGGTGGCCCAGCGGCCGCGGCGGGAGACGCGCGATCGAGGTTCATGCTCCGATGCGTTCAAAGAACGGTCCTTCCTTCCTTCCTTCCTTCCTTCCTCCCTTTCGTTGTTCTCGCAACCCGCTAGCCTGGCAAGGCGGAACTGTTTCAGCTGCGACCGTGGACACTGACCTACCGCGCGGCGACTCGACGACCCTGCGCGCTCAGACCGACTCGACGGTCCTGCATATCGTTTTTTTTTTTCATTCGCGTTATCTCTACCACATCGAAGATACAATGGGCTGGAGTTGACGTTCCTGACAATGCCTGAAAATCGGGAACGATCGGTTTCTTTTTTTAGCGTCCCTGTAAGAGGCAAGATCACGCATCGAGCGAACGGTCGGTCCGACCTTGTAGAAAAATTCCTACTTGTGAATATATTAAAAAACGGGGACGTCCGTGGAGGCACTTTATCGATGTTAATCTTGATGGCAGTGCGTTAGAAAAGCTGGTCGTTGGAAATAACTCTTTCATCACTGTTGATCTCACTACTTGCATAGAAATTCAAAAATATCGATTCAATCGTCTAATTACAATTTCGTTCTTACTTGCGTCTTGATGCGGGTGAGAAAGTATCGCAAAATACTATCCATAAGATCTACCGATCTTAATGTTCGGAGAATCGATTTACCTAATGTTGAAACATCTTGATAAATTAAAAGTTGCAAAATACATTAGATGCAAAGTAGTACAGATCGCGAAGACGTCGATTAGCGTTGTATGTCATCAATGTCATGGTAATCAGGGATTTGTAGCCAAAAGTCTTATGCGTTTTTGAATATGTCGTCGATGGAATAAATCAGAAACTATATCAAGTGTAAATATTTTTCATTTAAAGACTACGATATATAATAATTTACAATATACAAGTTTCTATAATTTAAGTCAAAATTACTTGTGGGGTGGCCATGTCCATTGATGCTGTGGCTCCTCTTCGATTAGCGGTTCCCATGTTTTCCATTCCAGCATATTACGTACCAACTGCAATTCGTTGTTGGCTTGAATGATAAGTTCTTCGACTTGACCCCCGTCGATCTGTTTTTCAATTTCTTCTACGCTTGAATTCTGAAATGAATACAATGCCGTAGAAGTTTACAGACTCTGGATATTGTTTCATTTGTAATTGATAACGATGACTAAAAAGAAGCTTACATTTTTAACGATACTCTCCCTTTGTTTTATTATTTCTTCGGTATAACGTCTGTATGCATAATCACTTGGCAGTCTGTCTAGTGCTCTACGAATTTTACCGTAGAGCATCGTCAAAGTATGATGTGGAGTTTGACTAACTGCAAGACCCGTGAGGCCTGTGGTCTGTAACAATACGTACAAGTTTAGTAAGTAGTCTTACACAAATTTCCTCCATATTCCACCAAGCGTTATTCACATAAAATAAAGGAAATAAACATTTCAACTCTTGATAAGCTTATATCGACGTAGCCTTCTAAAACTGGTTGCTTCAGATTAATATTCATAGTACAAACGAAGATACTTTTTACATGTGTTCAAAGTACCTAGAAAATATTCTCGAATCTAGAATAAACTTGGTATTTACCGCTTTAAGAGCTCCAGCCATTTTTCGAGGTCTCTCCTTGATTAGAACCGAGAGACACAGTAGACGAAAGCCAAAATTCCACAAAATTTACAGACCACGGTTTCAAGAAGACAGTAGAAGAGTGTGGATGGTCCATATTTCGTAAATAACAGGAGCCACTACCATCTAGCGGTTTTTTGTCGAAGCTGGTCCATAGACGAGCATGGCCACGTGTACGGTTGCATAGTCGAGAGAACTAGAAAATACTGACGGAAGGAACAAGAACGGGAAATGGAACGGCACGGCGAGCAACCAGTTAGGGCGAACAAGGGCGAACGGATCAGCCGGCCGAGTGGACACGTAGCCGGCGTTTGACGTGTCCTAACCCTTGGAAGGTGTTCGGACTTTCGTGTCCGGTGTCTGTCTGACATCCGTGTTGGCTCACGAGCCGAAATCCAGACGATACGGCGTTGAACGTCCGCGTGGATACGCCTTCGGCGAATCGTACGCCTCGAGGAGGAGTTTTTATCCTTCTCGGGTTAACGCCATCGGAACGACCAGTCCCAGCAAAAGATGCTACCAAGTAAAACTGCTGGGCCGTATACGAAAAAACTTCTGTTTCCCGATAAAAAGCCAACATCCAAGCAAATGAAGTCCTCCACGCTAACGAACGCCGCTGGTCTCAGCTCGCTTATTACATTTACAGTTTTGTTGCTTGCCTGGATATCTGGATTTGCATCCCGACTGTTTGCAGTCATACGATTTGAAAGCATCATACATGAATTTGATCCTTGGTATGTATCTATGTAATGTCGACCAACCTTGAAAATATTTAATTATTGTATCTATTAATTGAATCACATGATACATAGGTTCAATTACCGAGCAACCGCGTACATGGTACAGCATGGATTCTACAACTTCTTGAACTGGTTCGATGAGAGAGCATGGTATCCCCTTGGTCGTATCGTGGGTGGAACCGTTTATCCAGGACTTATGATAACGTCAGGGTCGATACACTATATTCTCCATTCATTAAATATTCCGGTTCACATTAGGGACATTTGCGTATTTTTAGCACCCATTTTTAGTGGTCTTACAGCAATTTCAACTTATCTCTTAACTAAAGAATTATGGAGTGCCGGAGCAGGACTATTCGCGGCTTGTTTCATAGCGATTGTGCCAGGGTATATATCAAGATCTGTGGCAGGCAGTTATGATAATGAGGGGATTGCAATTTTTGCTTTACAATTCACCTATTACCTTTGGGTAAAATCCGTCAAGACAGGTTCCATATTTTGGGCATCGATGACTGCATTATCGTACTTTTACATGGTTTCTGCATGGGGAGGTTATGTCTTTATTATCAACTTAATTCCATTTCACGTCTTTGCTCTTTTAGTAACAAATCGCTACAGTAATAGATTATTTACAAGTTACACTACATTTTATATCTTGGGCCTCTTACTGAGTATGCAAATACCATTTGTCGGTTTCCAACCCATACGAACATCGGAACATATGGCTGCTGGTGGTGTTTTCGTACTGCTGATCTTTGTAGCTACTCTAAGGTATGTTATAGTATATCATGGCTATATCTCTTAGTATTAACTCATTGATCATAATAAATAATAATTATTTCTTTCAGGTATCTCAGGACAATATTTACAAAATCAGAAATGAAGTACTTTGGAGTTATAGTTGCAATTATTACTTCATTTCTTTTGATGATATTAATTGGATTAACATATTCGGGTGTGGTTGCTCCATGGAGCGGACGATTTTATTCACTTTGGGATACTGGATATGCAAAAATTCATATTCCTATAATAGCTTCTGTTTCTGAACATCAACCAACAACATGGTTCAGTTTTTTCTTTGATTTACATATCTTGGTCACAACATTTCCTGTTGGACTATGGTATTGCATTAAGCGCATTAACGATGAACGTGTTTTTGGTAAGAAGCATTATTGATCTGGCCGTTAATTAATGTAATCAATTTCAACTTAGATAATTACTTTTCAGTGATTTTATATGCCATAAGTGCCGTATATTTCGCTGGTGTAATGGTACGTCTTATGTTGACTTTGACACCAGTAGTTTGCATCTTAGCTGGTGTAGCCTTCAGTGGGCTCTTAGAAGTATTTCTCAAAGATGAAGATAAAGATCGTAATGACCGTGAGAGTGGAGAAGCAAGTGAAGATGAAAGCGAAGACGAAAGAGAAAGAAGCCCAGGGCGAGCTTTGTACGATAAGGCAGGAAAACTTCGAAGAATGAAACATGAAAGACCTAGGGGAGGTGGTGATGGATTGGGTTCAAATTTACGTAACGGAGTAATCGTTGGCTTGCTAGTTTTGTTGATGATGTTTACAGTTCATTGTACATGGGTCACCAGTAGTGCATATTCCAGCCCATCAATTGTACTTGCATCCTATACGAACGATGGCGGCAGATCGATACTCGATGATTTTCGAGAAGCATACTACTGGCTGGCTCAAAATACAGCTAATGATGCCAGAATTATGAGTTGGTGGGACTATGGTTATCAAATCGCTGGAATGGCCAACAGGTAATTGGTAGAGTTAAATCATATGTAGTCCAGATATTCTTTGGTTAGGTTATTGTGAGAATGTTCATAATATTATATATTATCGATTTTAATCTTAACAGGACCACCCTCGTGGACAACAATACTTGGAATAACTCTCACATAGCATTGGTAGGCAAAGCTATGAGCTCGAATGAAAGTGCAGCTTATGAGATAATGACATCTCTGGATGTAGATTACGTGTTAATTATTTTTGGTGGAATGATTGGTTATTCCGGGGATGATGTCAATAAGTTTTTGTGGATGGTACGTATCGCGGAGGGTGAACATCCTCAAGATATCAGAGAAAGTGATTATTTTACGGAAAAAGGAGAGTTTCGTGTAGACTCGAAAGGTTCACCAACGCTCTTGAATTCTCTAATGTATAAATTGAGCTACTACAGATTCGGCGAAGTCCGTGTAGATTATAGGACTCCTTCCGGATACGATCGAACACGAAGTGCTGAAATAGGAAATAAGAACTTTCAATTGACTTACTTGGAAGAAGCTTATACCACAGAGCACTGGCTAGTTAGGATCTACAGGTTAGTTCTTTCTTGCTTCTCTTGCTTTCCTCCTTTTTTTTTAATTAACATGCCTTCAATCGGATGACTTTCATAGGGTCAAAAAACCGGAGGAATTCAATAGACCAAGGATACCACTTTCTCGGCGTACCATTCCCCGAAATACGAATTATATTAGCAAAAAGGTTAGTATTCCATTGCATAGATCCACAAATCAAGGGACGTTCATACAAACTTTTTTCGTATCGGTTCTTTACGGTGAATCGATAGATCTGGAAACGTAGTTGAAGTTGTGGGGGTTGGGACATTGATGTTTCAGATTGGCAAGAATAAAAAAGGTTTCATCAAGGGTCGTCCGACCGTACTCAAAGGACAAAAACTTCATCAGAGAATACCTACGTAACGAAAATATTTTCAAATTCCCGACGAGTTTCAAGTATAACTTTTATAATAAAGGAACTACCGTCCTTTGGCTCAGCTATGAACTGGACTTAAGAAATAATTGTGTTATCGCCATACGCATTACATCCATTCGAGGAATTAGAACATGACGTGGCGTAGTGTCGTATATTGAATATTTTTAAAAGAAATAATTGCGTCTGGATAATGTGGAGGTTGGAACATACCTTTGATAGTCGATTCTGTCAAAATCTATAATATAAGATTTAGTATATACGTAATTTGTCATCTTTTTCAATAGGCGAACGCATCGTCATATTCTAAACTCTCCCAAATTTGTCTATTTTTTCAAAGTGATGCCGACAAATAGTCAAGCTTTATGCAATGTTAATACGAAACAAAGGTGTATATATACCATTTGAATTTAATATCAAAATAACTGAGAGTCGTGTCGGCAAGGATTTACTTGTCTTATTGTTTTCATTTCTTTCATTGCGCCAATGGTTCCAAACTGGAAATGTTCCGATCGATGTTACCAAGAACATTGTAATAATACTAAATACTGTGTAAGGACATTCTAAGATCCTTACACAGTCAATAATTAATGCAGGTATTGCTTTACCAATACCCAAGATATCTCTTATGTTGCTCCATTATTTGTACACCAATGCAGAAATAGAACGACAAAGCCATAAGTAATAATCCATTATTTATGGCTCTGCCGACACATAATGGGTCGAGCCAGAAGAAGGACTCATGTGCGTGTCTTGTGTACACAATTTGTTGTATAGTGTCTTGTTGAAAGATAAACATTTGCGGTCACGTATTGGTGTTTTAAACATTTCTCTTCACCCTGCTATCGGCTGGTTTATATCTTCAATGAAAAATGAACGAATATGATAAAAAAGGGCCTCTAAATTATGTATCATTCTCACTAACAAAATCTAAACAAGTAAGTGAGCATATCAATTATACTTGGAGTTTCTTATTGCTTCTTTGAAAGAAATCAAAAGTTAGTAGATATTTTCCTAGTAATGAACAAACATGAATGAATTGGAAAAAGTGAGATCCATAAATTCCAGGGTTTTGAATTCAGCAACCAATTTCCCACTCATTGAATTGATTTCACCATTAGGAACGAATTTCCAAAATTTCTTCGTAATATTCCGTATAACGCGGAATTCTTTCGTTTATGCTTCCAAGGAAAAATCCCGCGGTACGATAAAGGCGGGAGAATCTTCGGAGCACCGGTCGATTTAAAACGTACGTATGTATGTATCTATGTATATACCTGCGTGACAAGTGGCACATCGATGACAGCGAAGTCAAGCGAAGCACGATACGAGCTTTGTCGAAACCCACGGCCAACCATTTTCAGGGGAAGAAACAGTCGATTGGCGCTCCGAACAACTTAAATAATTAGATGCGGTGCGATAATTAATCCACGACGAGCAGTCGTACTCGAGGGAAAGAGATAATCGTTTGGGGCCGCTTCGTTTCTCGATTATGGTACAGTATCCGCAAGCGACGAAGTGAGGTTAGATCTCGCGTGCTTCGACACAGGAGTTAGCATTCTCTTTCGTTAGTAAATATAAACCCCCTGGTCTATTTTCAGGGGCCGAGGAGTAGAGGGTAGTTGGGGTGAAAAAGCACGATGCCAAAAAGCTAACAAGTATTGGCTTTCTTTTCGCCATTCCTGCGGAATCGAAGGAGTTCTCAACTCTCAAAATGTACATACGCGTGACGAGTGGTCGCCATTTTGCAGGCACCGCATCTGACATGTCTTTCTGATGTTATTATCGATGTGGACTGAAATTTGTGCGCGAGTTTGTAGCCTTCCTGGTTATCTCGGAAATTCCCTCGAGGAGTTTTGAATGTGTAGCGCATTTGCGATCGAAGGATCTCTCGATCGTCGTCATCGGTTAACCGAGCAACCTCCGGCACTCAAGTTCGTCCGACCGTTCCAACCTTGACCGATCGTCGAGTTCCGAAGAAGATTCTGTCCGGGTTTATTCGAGAGTGTCTCGCATTCTAAAAGAATCCCGGAAAAAGAAGTCAATGCACAGGATGAAGTTCAAGTGCGGCCAAGTCGGGTGAGGACGGCGACAGGGTCGATGTCCAAGCGTGGACAACATAACCAAACTTTACCAGTGACCTGTCTTACCAGTCGGTAGTCCGTTTGTTTATGTAAACATTGAGGAACATTGGGACGTTTCGACAATGGCTATACCTTACCAAAGACGCGTGAAAACCTCGCATGTCGAGTCTATGGATGAACTACCCAATGCGAGGAAGCAATAACGTCGAATACGCTCTCGAGATGTTCGACGTAAGCTGCGACGCTAGGCAAGGATCGTTTTTACCCTACTCTAGCCATAGACTTAGTTTACGCCTATTGCTCGGACCACGTAGCATTAAGTTAATCTCACTATTTATAAACAAAAGGTTTAATCGGAGGTATAACGTATACGTATATACCTTGAGTATCTAGTCACGACGTCGAATGCCCTGATGACAAGGAGTGCACGTAATAAGTTTGAGCCTGGAAGGAGTTGTAAAGTTAAGGATAGAGTTGTCGGTATCGATCAGGTTTCGATAATTTGGTAGATCACAAATTAAACGATTTCTTTTCAAGCGAGACAAGGTGTCTAAACGATTAGTCCATATATATACATTCAAGTTTTTTTTACATCTAGATACATGAGTTACCGTCAACATGGAATCATTATTTACTAGTCGTAGATTGCTGCACCGACTCCTGATTCGTGTGCGTAGACGATATGTTGGAAATTAATTTCTCATGTTTTCCAAATAAATAACAATAAGTTAAATGGGTCTCGGCATACGGCGTGGACTAAATCTTACCTAGATAGGAGGAAGGTTGACTTGAAGAATTTGAGAATGCAGGTGGAACAAGGGAGGACCGAGGCAGCGCAAGGTGAAGGTCCCTGTGCTCGAGAAACCAAACATGGACAATAAGTTGAAGTTTTCCGATCGCTTGAAGGCTCTGTTGAAAACCGAAGCTCGGCAAGACGTCGACCCGTATATTTTCTGCGAGCCGGAGCCATTCGCCGCGGCGGCCGGGAGGAACTTTAAAACGGTTCCTCCGAAAAGCGCTAGGACGACGCAAAACAACAGAGCCGTCAAGGATAAAGGTAAATGCATCAAGAGGAGGATCAAGGTGGAGGCGGTGACGGAGGCGGCGGATAGAGGAGGAGGGGCGGATGGAGATTCCGAGTTGGAGGTGGCAGAGGGCAGCGGGGCCAGGTCAGAGTCGAGATACTCGAATCTGCTGCGACGCAAGCGGCGGCATCTCGAGGTCCTGCGGAAGCTGAAGTCGAGCCGGCCCAGCCGGGACCACACTCTGCTCTACTACCCGCGCGCAGGGGACGAGATATCCGATAGCGAGTCGAGCGGTGACGAGACGACCGTCTACCAAAGGCACTGGTTCCCGGGGGAGCCGGCTGCGGCGCCGAGTCGCGCAGCCCGTCTCTCTCGGTTGCGCTCGCAGCTTCGCCGACGGCTGGGCCAACTGCACCAGAGTAGGCCTCTCTCGGAGGGCCCGCTGCGCGAGCGGGCGCGCTGCCTCTTGGAGGCTGCTGCGGGGGACCCGCTCTCGACCGCGCGGGCCCTCGCCGAGGGACCAGGGTCGGGGATCAGCCAGAACCCTGCGGCCGAGCCCTCGGACGACCCCTTGCTGGCTGGAGGGCCCTGCGGGGCCCGAGGCTGTCGGCAGACTTCTCTGCCCTGCACGCGCCACTGCTCTAGGCACATCATGCTCAACGGCGACCAGCTGCTCTTTGAGCACTGCACTGCCAAGTTCAGCGACAACACTCAGTGCTGCGTGCCCGTCTTCGACGTTGCCCACGAGCTCCCCCTGTGCCCGGAGCACGCCAGAAAGCGGGACAACTACCATCGGAAGGCTCAGGAGTCGAAACCAAAGAAGGCTCGCAAGAAGCCGGCCTCCCCGACTGCGCCGAGGCCCAAGCCGAAATCCAGGCCGAAGAAGCGCAAGCGACCGCCTTCCGGCAAACCGGAAACGAAGGGCGGTGGCTCCATCCAGGGCGGGGAGAGCCGCTACGTCGACCGCGTCGACTCCGTCGAACATCACGCGAAGACGTTGAACAACTTGAACGCTACCCAAGGGAGCTCCGGCTGCCAGAACCTGAATCTGGGCCTGGGCTTGGGTTCCCTTGGCCTGGGCAACCTAGGCGGTGGACTCAAGGTCGAGTTGGGGGATCACGAGGTCTTCGCTTCCTTGGACTCTGCGGAGCACGACTTCGGGAACGTGCTAAACAACTTGCCGGCCGATGCTTTCAACGACCTGTTTATCGGTAATTTCGCGTCGCTTTCGCATGCTTGTGCGAAGAGTCCTTGAATAACCACTTGCGTATCCTTACAGAGAGTAGAAACGGAGAGTACGAGCCGTCGAGGGAGGAGGAGGAGGAACTCGAGCGGGCTCTGGAAGCTGTCGACAAGGACGTCCGAAATCTGGAGCGGATGGGTCAAACCCACGGGCTTCTGGAACCGGCTCTGCTTGCCCAGCTCATGTCGGATATCGCCTCGTAGCCTCTACCTCTTCGCTAAAACGTACTCCGACGTTTACACGGCTCGAGCGTGTTTCTTATAACGTAGAGACGAGAATGTCCTTTGTGTCCGTGCTGGTAAACGTAACGTTCTGTAACTAACTGTCGCATCATTGTTGGGAATCGGACGCGCGAGGAATGGACGATCAAGAGCCCAGTGAGTGCATCGGGCCGCGATAGGAGTCGCGCCAATTGTGGACGACGATTAATCGGTTCGCCGCGCGAAATCTTATTTGCGCTTCGAGCTTGAAGACACCGATCGCGGATTCGCAACCGTTTCTACGTCGAAGAAGGAGGCCTGCTATCGATGTGCCGTCGATGCGTAACGCGTGGGACTCTCCGTGCGGTAAAGTCGCGTTGTTGGTAGGATTTGCGCTCTTTAGACGAATTTAAAAGTCGCTTCAACCGGTCGGTAGACGTTACCGAGTACGTCGTTTTCGGGGCCGAGCTCCAGGGGAATCGAGGAATCCAGAGCCAGAAGGATCTAAGAGTCTTGTACAGACAATTTGTAAACTATTTCAGCAGTATACATTGTTTCCTCCGATCCTGGATGCCTTATAGCATATTTTGTACATATCGCGTTGTTCTAATGGTAGACGTAAGTCGTCCGATTCGATAATCGGCGTCCGATCGTTTATAATGGAGTTTCAGTTGCACGTATTGGGAACTCGAGGAAATCCTTTGCATACGCGGTAGAGACTTCCGAGGACACTTAGGTCTTTCTGTTTCGAACGGTTCGATCGAAAGCCCGGATTGATCGCGACCATTTCGCTGCGCGGAGTCGCGCCGGGAAACGGTTGCGATGAGGCTTTGGTCAAATGTTCCGTTTATGGAGTCTCGTAATTTGAGGAGCGTTGCGGGATTTATCGAGGCTAATTTCGGCGGTATATGCTGGCGGACTCGAGTGCCTTCTCTGCGGATACAGTGCTGCGAGCGTATCGAAGGAGGGCATTTTCGTTCGTCTGTGTACACTGATGGACATGAATGTATTCCTCGTTGGTATGGTGGTGCCTATGTAGGAAGGGAAGGTATTCATGTTCCCCGGTGTACATCCCGCGGGCGCAAACTCGTTAGTTAGGCTGCCATCGATGTCACGATGTTAACGATCGACCTTTTCACCCGATCCGCATTGTACAATACCCATCTAGAAAATGATTAAGTAACGATAGTCAACGATCCGATAGAACAGTGCGACAAGTGACGAAGGGGTTTCAATGTCAGTGTGCGGTGTATTATTCGTAAGCGTGCAGAACCCTTCATTGGTGGAGATAAATCCGATCAGGGTCTCGTCGCGCGATTCCAGCCGGAAAACGAGCCTACCAAATTTTGTTGCCTCTTTTTCTTATTTATTTATTTAAACGCTAATCGACTAATGCCCCAGTCTAAACTCAACGGGAACGGCCGTCGGGCTCTGGCTCGATGTCGTGGACGAGGTCGTCCACGGATGCCGAATGAGTCGAGTCGCGTCGAGTTTCTTTTCTTTATACGAACTGCAATTAAAGGAGTTGCTATTGTGAAGGGAAGAAAGTACTCTTGTTAGTGTTTAATTAAGAGCGGTCGGTTTCCTAGGTCGATGTTTCGGAAATGTGACCGAGTCGGGGTGAAACATTCCGCTCGATGGGTCGCGAACGGATGGACCGCCAACGATATGAAGATTTAATCTAGCACTCCGGTCCGGTGCACTTCGAGGAGCGATCGCATTGGCCAACCGTCGACCGACAAATTTAACTTTTAAGCGAAGCCAATGCGGGCGAACGAGTGAATTCTACACGTAATAAGGAGTCGCCCTGTCGGAGGTTCGGTTATGAGATTGACATTGTATTTGCACTATCCTCGTCTCAAGTAGTTGTTACATTTAATGGTAATTAGCGGTTACAATTAATGGTTACTCACAGTGGTGTCGACAATGCCGAATTCGAAGATGCGTAGAATGATCGTCCGTCGCTTCTACCGTATCTATCCGTGTATGTCCTTGTAACATATTACCGTTATTACTACCTTAGATTAGCCGGTATCAATTACAATAAGCATATTTTTTACATTGCCTCGTAGCTCTCGGGTGTGTCTGTCCCCGTTTCCCACGTAAGGAACGTCCAGCCAATCAGAAGGAAGTCGCTTCGTTAGACCGGTCGACCCTTCTCTCGAGGGAGGTCCCGAGGGAGCTGAGATCCCATCTCTCGTTCCGTCGACGCTCTAGTTCCCGAGCGATCCACTTCCTGCGGGATGCCTCGCGCGCCGCATCGTGTCCTCTGCAGTTAGAATCTGCAGCTTCCCCCGGGAATTCCGAGCTCACCTCCGAGTCCTCCCCGAAGCCTGGCATCCTTGAAATCTCGCGCTCTCCTTGCTAAAAGGCGAAAGTTCTATCGGTGCCTGGTTAACCTTTTGTTATACCCGGGGAGACGCGTACCCTGGTCGCGCTCCCGCGCGGTCTGTCCGATCGGGAACTCCGTTTCTCCCCGATGCTCCCCTTTCCTTCATCCTGATCCTGCAGGATCTCTTCCCCCCCTTCGCTCGGCACGAGCATGGCGTCGTAGTCGGACCTCGGCTGGCCCAGGATGCCGATCTTAATGCCGAGTTCAGGAAGAGCCTCTTCCTCGGCCAGCAGCGCATCCCGCAGATATAGAATCCGCGGGTCTCGCGTCTCCACATCGGTTAAGCCTATGATCGAGGGTTTAACACCTGAGTTCATAGCGACCTCTCCCTTTCTTCTCGAAGAAAACGGCGAGATGGGATAACGCCGTTACCTAGAGAAAGAAGACGAAAGTCGCAGTCGGAGTGGACCACCTTGTGAATCAAGGGGGATATCCTCAGGAGCTTCCGCCTTGGAGGCATCTCCGGTCCGTGCAGTATCCTCACTTCGTTTTCGGAAATCGCCTCGTTTACCAGCCCTCCGGTTCTTCTGTTCGCCATGTTGTAAGCATCGGTCCGGAACAAACGGTGCAGCTCCACCTCTACGACAAAGTCGTGGAAGGTTCGAGGTTTGCGAAGGACCGTGTGCTACGGGCGGAGATGAAGGAACGAACCGATAGGGTTGTAGTACTTGCGCTGCAGGGCCACCCATACCACGCGGTGCGCCACACCCAGTAGGACCTCGAAGATCCTAAGGTCCTTCTCACCCTGGGACTGAACGCGCGTGTGGGGATTCCTACGGCCCGCTGCCGCGTGGTGGTACGGTGCGGTTTCTCCGCAGCCCAGCAGCAACTCGGCGTATTCCCTGCCGAGGGCGACTGCCAGAGCGCGGAGCTCCCCAGCACGGGCCGCGCGACTTCCGCCGGCCCTTGGGTTGGGGGCTTTGCGCGCTGCGGCTGCTCGCTCCCGTGCCAGCTCCTCCCATGTATCTACGTAGTACTGGAAGTACACCAGGAGGGCCCGCAGGAAGCGGTCCGTTATCGGCAGGTGAAACAGGTTGATGAACTGCACGCTAACGGGCGTCACCAGTAGGTACATGACCAGGTCCTTTACGTCTTGCAGGATGACGACGTTAGACTCGGAGGGCGAGACTCGCCTGGAGTAGAGTTTCCTGAATCTGATCTGAATTTTCGGGTTAAGGGGATGGCAAGGTGGCGTCCGAGGGGTCAATCGTTCATGAAACTTGTATCCGAATTGGGTGGGCCGAATCGGTTCAAATTTTTCAAGAGGAATGTGGAGGCTATAAGGGAGGTTCTAACACCCATAACATTTCATTTTTTATAAAGAATTTTAAAAACTTCTGTAAACAAATTTATACAAAAAAAAAAATGAAATTCCATGGGCGTCCGGAACTTTCTTATAGTCTCCATATTCACGTTGCAAAGCTTGAAACGATTCGGTACACTACATTCGGAGAAGTTTCATAAACGAGACCCCTTTGACGTTACTTTCATGTCACCTTAACGAACGAGGGTTAATTTCAGCAGGTCAACGGCGGGTGTTTACCTTTTCGCCGGGACTTAAGGTCTCATGGAAGTTGAGGATCAGGTGCGCGTGGGGACAGTATATCTCGGAGACGCGCGTCCTGTGCCCTCGCTTTCTCCGGCCCTCGATCCGTGATTCTTCCGGTTTCGGGATCCTGATGGAAAGCAAGAGCAGATGTAGTAATGCTCGCGGATACAACTTTTGACTAAGTTTTACCCCAATAGCAGCAGCCCTTCATAGATATCATCCCAAGCGAAGCGTTTCTCCCCGTCGTTCGGGCTGGTCATCTTCTCGGTTGATCATTAGTGAAATGATATGGAACCATGGAATTTACTTAGTTTAGAAATAGTAGCCCCCCCTTAGCGAAGTCGAGACGTTTCTCGGCATCGCGCGTAGCAACGGACGTTGCGGTTCCTTTTCGATTTATCGATTGTTTCCTGCAGGAGTCGGTGGGGGATATTCTTTTTGGTGGATGGGAATACTTCGATCGTCGGCATCCGAGGTGTTGGATAGCTGGAAATTCTCACACCAAGGCGTTTTTTTACGGTACTCATCGCTTGTTCCACGCGTTCCAATTGAATTTCACGCACTGAAAGCAGGATCGAATAAAGTAATAATTGACTCGTTAAATGACTAAAGTTTATTTGAAATACGATGCATAAGAGAAATTATGTTCCGGCTTCCTCTGATGTTTTCAGGCAAGTCGTAAGAGAATCCAGAATGGGTTTATCTTCTGGGAAAATTGGTTCATTGACGAATTTGAAAGGATCGAGCCGATTGGGCCATACTGTATCAGGATTTGCAGTCCAGTGGTGTATCTTGCATCTTACTTTAGCTTGTTCTGTATTATTTATCGTGACCGTAACAACAAATTCTTTGTCGTCGATCGATAAGTCGGGTCCTGATATCTGTTTCTCGGGTAGGGTTATAGCATCTTCGGGGACGACGAAAGAAGTTTTGCGAAAGGCAGACTTTACGTGCCATTTTTCTAATGTCCAAGGATTATCCAACGACATGTGTACCCTCAAACACAATTTTGATAATATATTCAATGAGTGCTCAACATAAGGGGAACTGAACTTAGGTTTTTCTATGATGGTGTCTTGTTTGTATTTTTCCAAATTTTCAGGAGTGGCATATACGGCTAATCCTGGTAGTAGTAATTCATTATATGCTATATTCGGTTTCATGGTAATTAGCTCTCCTTTCTGGCCCACACCTTTCACATACTGTTTAAGAATAATATCGATTGGTTTGCTTTTACGTAAATCTGTGTTTTCTATAAGTTCATAGACGAAGTGTCGTGCTCTAAGACGTTCAGGTATTTTGTCCTTCTTGTGTAGTCCTGGTGGCCACTTCCGTTTCAAGATGTATGTATTCTGTGAGAAAAGAATAGTATGAAGTGTAAAAGGAACAAGGTTAAAAATTATATACTCTTACTCTTGTCTGTTGAACAAATGACTCTGTCGTGGCAGACAACAGCATCCTAAGAGATTTTAGTGGAAAATGAAACATTTTTGTTCAATTCTTTACTAACTTTGATTAATTAAATATTACATTAATTAAATATTATCAAATTAATTCGACGGTCTCCAAGAACGTTTAACAATGTTCATTTCTCATGTTTCGCAGGTTTCGTAGCTATCATCAGCAATCATCAACGCGCTACTGTTGTCTATAACAGTCTATAACAGAGATGAGTTAGGAGACAGAGATGAGTTGGGAGATTGCTCACGGGCAGGATCGTGCGATCGCATACTGTGCTGCCCTCTGGTTTCGTACGATAGCTTTCACCATTTTTCGCCCCCAAGGGCGGCGCAACGAATTTCTGATAGGCGCGATGGCGGTACCATCTATCTGTCGTCGTTGGCGGCTCAAGTACTCGTGATGGTAATACCATGCGGCAGTTGACGGTGGTGGCTTACCTCCGCTTACCGACACTGCTCGCTTTTGATGGCAAGGGAAGAACACTCGTGACGCTCCATTTGACTTTATCTACTTATCTACTACTATTAAGTACATTGTTGCCTCGAAGTCGACGTGATGCGGAGCTTTGGGGTATGCGTCTGTGTCGCGTACGGAACTCTCATGCAGCGAATCTGTGTGGGTGCGATCGCTCCTAGAAATCTTCGCGCGTCCCAACCAGCCAAGCGCCAAGCTACGGGTCGAGACGTTGAGAATGTGTGCGTTCGGCGCTACACTCGACGAGTATGCGTGAGAGTCGAATACTGCGAAAAATCCTCCCGAGGCTTACCTAACCGCGGATCCGAGTCATTTCGCGTATGATTTTTACATTTCCCTACTAGGGTTATCGAGCGTTTTTCGAGCATTGTTCGAGTGTTTTCGAGCGTTATCGAGCGTTTTTAGTGTTTCAGAGCGTTTTCACGCATTTTCAGAGCGTTTTCGAGTGTTTTCGAGCGTTCTCAAGCGATTTTAGAGCGTTTTCGAGCGTTATCGAGCGTTTTCGAGTGTTTTTAGTGTGTTTTCACGCGTTTTTAGAGCATTATTGAGCGTTCTTCGACCGTTATCGAGCGTTTTTCAAGCAACCGGATGGGGGTCTAGGTTGATGTTTTAGTGCTCCTAGACGGGCCTCATTGAGCGGCAACCTCCTCGTGGTGGGCCTGGAGAATCGATGGTTCGACTTGCACGGAAATACAAGACAAGCATCGATTCGCGAATGGCTGCACGGGTAACCAATTTTCATATGTATTAATCAACTATGCATTAGACATTTTTGACGATCATCCAGTTTTTCAATTCATTTTGATCTCAAGATCTCTCCGAGATCTCAGTCATGTGTTAATATTCTTTTAACCCTTTGCCCTACAACCACATGTGAGACTCGTGGTCAGGTATTCGGGCCTAACAAATTTTGGCCAAATTTCACCTTCCTTTAATTTAAATAAGGTAAGCGAAGGGTAAAGTCAAAGAGGACGCCGCGAGTGTTCTTCCCTTGTCATCAAAAGCGAGCAGGGTCGGTAAGCGTAGGTAAGCCACCACCGTCAACAGCTGCATGGTATTACCATCGCGAGTACGTAAGCCGCCAACGGCGACAGGTAGATGGCACCGCCGTCGCCAGTACGCGAGTCCCTACCAGAAATTCGTTGCGCCGCCCTTGGGAGCAAAAAACGGTGAAAGCTGACGTATAAAATCAGAGGGCAGCACAGGATGCGATCGCGCGACCCTGCCCGTGAGCAATCTCGCAACTCATCTCTGTTTCAATATTACTAGACCGGAAGTGCTAGTGATCTCGTTCTTTCATATAGGGAATACGTAACTCGGCGAATAAACTCACGTGAGATGGAAGTGCGAGAAGTAAGCGCGCTCGTCAAAAATATGTACATAATAACAGCTGGTAATAAACGCCTAGACCCATTTAGGTCGGCTCATTTTTAGTTCTATAAGCGCTCATCAGATGGCTGCTGAAAAATATCTGGGTTTTACTAGAGAGTTGTCAGTCACGCATGAAACATTATAATCTTTGGTTTGAGTTCATCCTTGAATTTGTATTCAATCGTCACTGATCGTCACCGTGCCGGTTTTTCACCGAATTAATATATTAATTCTTAAGATGAGTTGATTTAATCAGTAAAACTCGAGATATTTAAAGACATGGAGGAATTTCTGAATATCGATTGGTAAGTTATAAAAATGATCGGTCTCATACTTCGCATAGTAGCAGTCAATCATATACTGGAAATGCACTTAAAATTTGTTTCATCTAAATTGTACAGATTCTAGAGGCAGTAAATGATCTCTAATTATTTGAAATTAATAAATATTTAAAACATTTCACAGGACTCCTGCATTGGATGACATTGTTGATAATGTATTCATTAATGAAGACAGATTAAAACGGGAAGGTACAATGTACAAAATCATGTTAGGTGAATTTAAAGATCCATTTGCCATGGGTGACAGCGATAGTGATGTCACGGAAGAAACTTTAGAAGAGATGGAAGTCAATTTTAAGAAAGACATTACAGAAGGAGAAACACCTAATGTGTCGAATAACAAAAAGCGCTCAATAGGAAAGATGTTAAATGATGCTACCATGCCTCAAGAGTCTAAAAAAGACTATGTACCTGGAGTTGTAAAATGTGACTTTAAATTTCCAAGATACTCCACTTTAAATGTCGATGAACATGCTTTATGTCTTAGAGTTATACTTCGGTTTTCTGGTTCTGAGAAACCAGAAGTGACTCAAACAACGAGGCAGGAATTAAACACTTATATGGTGAGTAAGTATTACCAAAATGTCAAATTCAGTGATATAATGCATTATATAAATATGTAATTTAATCACTTTAACACTTCAATTGCTTGTTTATTTGGCATTTTAGAATATTCAATAAGATACCTTTTCTTCTCAGAAATTAACGCCTGCAATATCAAAAGAGCAAGATGAGTTTTTAGAGTTTGCTAAGAGAAATTGGGACAGTTCTCAACTAAAAATTTTATGTGAGAACTACATTAACCTTCGCTGGAAAAGGAATATTGAACATCTTAAAGAATTACCTAGGTATTATTCTGAGACAGGCAGCATTGCTTTCATTTCCGACAAACATATTGAAATTAATTTTCATAGTACCTGTCTAGAAAAGGTATGAAAAATTACTGTAAGTGGGAAATATTTTCAAGGTTTTACTGTCAATAGCTAAAAACAAGTGTTTTTCATTTTAAGGGGAATTCTCCACGTCTTAAGTTACCAGAGCCAAATAAACCTTATTTTTTGTTAAGTAAGCAAGTAATGATGCAAGCATATGGTTCTAATATAAAAAAAACCAGAATGAACATGCCCTCTAATGTACTTGTAAGTCAGGATCATAATTGTGAAAATTTAGCAGAAACTCATCAAGTAGACTTAGTTATATCAATGAGTGGTTTAAAATGTCTAGCAAATAATGTTGATCAAAAATCCTCCACTTCTTGGATTTTACCAGTACTTATAAGAGAGCAATGCGGTAAGAAGATAGTGTACATCGATAAGCCGCTCCCACCGAATTCAAAGATGATACCACAAAAGAATGCTTGCATTTATAAACATCTTGTCAAAGCACAGTTTTGTCAGATTGATAATCTGACTTCAACAAAGTAAGTAAATGCTTGTAAATACTTTTTATTCGGTCATATTTATATTGTATTCGATATGAATGTTTCAAAATGTTATAGAACTACTTAATGACGATCATTTACAGTTCACCTGATAAGTGCATTGAGGATGAAAATATATTTGGTGATATACATTCAAGTGATTTGCTGAAATTGGAGAAGGAAGAGATAGAATTCCAAAATATAATGTGTACGAAAAAAACAGACAGTGATTTTAAAAGTGAACAACAAGATTACAACGTCACAGCATTCTCGAATTTATCGGTACACCCGAATTCACATAATGTGAACAAGAATGTAAATAAGATTACTGAAAATACAATTAAAGCTGAATCAAATGATGAAATGGAATCAAATAATATGGTTCAAAAACCTTTCAAAAAAAGTTACAGCTTAAATGCTGGAACAATTAATTTTGATACATTAAATGTGAAGCACAATCTGTGTTATAAATTGTTCACTTTAGGATTTACTCAAGACAAAAATGAATTAATGAAAACCTGTGGGAAAGATTATAAAATATTAATTCGCTCATCTGTAGATGGAATCGAGGTACGTAAAATATGTAAAACGATTTCAGTAAAACTATTATGTGAAAATCAATTGATAATTGTAAATTGTTACTATAAACACTGCAATTTAATGAATAATTTTAATGTTCGTTTATAGAGATTGCCAGATGGAAATGAGCAGCCTGTGATAATAGCTCCAAAATTGGAACATCAAGTTGCACTTGGGGCAGAAGCCATAACACTGGAAGAAGCTATTAAACAGTGGGCATCTCTTATTTTTCAACCAGAAGCTTCCTTAATCAGAGGTTGTTACATATATTATATATTTAAAAGTAGATGAGCCGCATGGTCTAACGTTCAATATTGTCGATTCGATTACATTTAATACCCTATGCAATATTTTTCTGTATGCTGCAGTACGCCTTGCTGCAGCCACGTCGGAAGTATTGCACATTGAACGACGTTCCGCAGTATCAGTAAATAATGAGATCAAGAGATTGTATAATATACAAGTTGAAAGCGTACTCGCATTACTATATAATATAATAGATGAGTTACAAAGTCTGACTACTGGCCGATATCTTATAAGACATACAATACAAAATGGATCTTTCGCCATAATTTATAAAGAGACCGATAATTTGGGGTAATTCATTTATTACTAGTAAGATTAAGATCCGTTACAAGTAAATATGTATGCTTCATAAATACCAATCCTATGGGATAGTGAATTAAAATGCATTACTGTATTTTCTGCAAAATTGATAACATTTTGTCTTCAGGAAAAATGGACTTGATTTAAATGCAGTGTACGCAGATAAGACTTTTTATACAATACCTATTACACCTTGGCCTGCTTTGGATAAGGCTGTTGTAACTCCTGCCCACAAGTTTTTCAATAGAATGCCTGCCATGTTTCATCCATCAAAGACTCTGTCCAAACTCGATCAAGCAAAACGGCTAAGACTTGGTATAGGTAAAAATATTGTTGGGTACAAGTAGTATCATTTCAACTGTCATTTTGTATTTTCAGCATCTATTTATTTCCATGACATTTCAGAATTTAAAGTTAATTAAATGTATAATTTAATCTTCTCATTTTCTTTACAGGGGCTAGAAAATAACGGCTACAGGTGGAATGTTCATTCCTTTCCCTCTGGTATGTTGAATTAATATACGTGTACAATTGTTGATAACAAAATTCGTTATAATTTTGTAAGAAATATCTGTAAGAGCAATAAATATAGATGTAAGTAAACATACATATTTACAATGTAAACTACTATTTCGTATATAAACAATATCTACAGACACGAAGAAAGAGCTATGCTAATAGATGACGTCTCGGTGCCAAAACTACTTTCCTTCGTTTTTCTCTCTTGGATGAAAGTAGTAGTGTTTAGAGACTGGTTAAATGAAGGAAAAAAAATAGGTATTATGTAGGAACACGTCCGATAAGATCTTAAGCTAGAGTCAACTTAAATGGTGAATGAACCTCAGCATGTAAAGTAGGTCAGGCATAACGCCGATTTACCACGTCTTTAGGAAAACGGGGTTATTGTCCCAAATAATTCATTCCCTACTTGATGTCTATAAATAACATTGCAACATATTTTGCAAACTACCTCCTACAGTTCCACGTGTTTATTTCTTAGCAGTTTTTCAATACAATGCGTTATGATATCTAGGGTTCAGTTCATCAAATAACGCCTCGTATAATATTTCTAACATTAAATCTAATCTAATTAACATTTAATTTCCTCCAATTCCGGCAAAGAATATCCGTATTAAATTGTTCTGCATTCCATGAACTACTTCCAGTTCCTTAAAAAACACATGTGCATTAAATTGCCTTGAATCGTTAATCCGGAACACAGAAGTTCGGAACTGTTAATTTGAATAAATTCCACATAATACATGAGGTCGACAGTGATTAGATTTCGCATTTTTTCCTTTAATCATCGGTAGAAAAAGTAGAGAAAGAAAAAAAATCAGGTATTCCTTGAACCTGAACTGTTAAATTCCATTCTACTCCGGTCTTACCGGATTTCCCGCTCGGCTGGCAGAGACGCTTTATCAAAGCCTGGTCTGCCGAGGAGCGATCAGCTGACTCTCATTCTCCCCTCAAAACTGCACGGATTCTCGGATTAGTCCGCATTTGGCATGAATGAACTCGAACGCAACAGGTAGGCTGACGCGGGTCCGAGCCACAAGGGCGCGGGCCCGCGCACACCTTCGTCTACCTTGTTGAAATGCACGTTCGAAGCGCACACCTTCATAGAAATAAAAGCAGAGATGACTAAGGAACCGAGGCTCGGTGGAGGTGGATTGGAGGAGAAAGGAAATTTGGGTCCAGGGTGGGGTGCCACAGGTGCGCCTGGCGCTGAGGCCGCGGCGGCCATATAGCGCAATGCCGTTGCGTCGCGGCGTGTCTCACCGTGACAGAAAACGCGCCGCAGCCCGCAAAGGGACCCGGTATTCGCTAAAATCGACTCGTTAGATCCTACGAAAGATTTCGCTCGGCCTGGATCAATCGTCCGCCCGGTCTATGCGCATCCGCGTGTCCTTTTTCTCGCGGTCGCGTCGTCTTCGGCGCGGCCCTCTCGACGACGCGCGCTCGGCGACGCGACCGCGTCACGGTGACAGTCCCGCGCTCGTTCTTAAACCCAGTCGACTTTTTTTAGGACTTCGAGTGCGGTAAGACCGAAGCCGGACCCAGAAGTCGGACCACAGGGCCAAGGAAACGCGTTTTAAGCCTCACCGGTTGGCAAGAGCCTCGCGCCTTGGAGAGATTTCTTGCTGATCCGAGCTCCGGTATTCGGCACGAGTAACGCGGGTGACATCGTTATTTTTACCACGGGAATGTACCGCTTGGAGGAAATCCCTGAATGCGACGTAAGGCACGCTGCTGCCCCGGGGAAAATGGTCTAGTTGATGCGAGTAAGTTATTGAGGGCGATTTTAATGACGGAAGGACAAGGTAATTTAAGGCGGGTTGCTGCCCAGTGGAGGGCAGATTGCACGTGGCCGTGATCTTGCGAATGATCTTCAAATACGAGTCTCCAGCTGATGGGTGATTCATTAGAAATTAGTAAATCGATCGTGGCCACGGTTCATCTTAACGCCATGTAACGGTAATTGTTATAGCGTCGATGACGTGATTAACGGTACATTGATATTCTCAAATAGTTAACTGATTTTATGATCTTCTGCCCGGCAACTGGACGTGTTATCGGTCTACGGTATTAAATAGGCTTATGTTGTACATATAATTTGGGTTTAGTTGCGTTTACAATGGTAGCTGTAAATTTATTATATGACATTTTTTTTTTTCATTTGGTACTCGTAGAGTTAATGTCTATTTGAATTGTTCTATGCTCGAGGTAAAGCTTATGATACGAGGCGAAAATTGTGGATCATCTAGGAATTTTCCCCATGTTTTAGGGAAGTTATTTGGGGATGGAGTGATTTATATTTACGTACGCAGGAAGGAGCCCAGAGCCGATTACGGATTTTATCCCATGGGAAATATCGTTGCTTCGGGTGCTCGCTGAGTCGACAAAAATCGAGCCGGTATTTTCAAGGAATTGGAGTCGGAGTGGTTTATTTTCTGCGTGAGTAATCGTGCTGCAGTGCTTGGGAAGATTTTTTAAACTCGTGAATTCCGCGACTCGTACGCGTGTATGTGGGCTGTACAATGAAATGGAAATTACGGGGAGCATAAAGCGACGAAGGAACCGTTCTATTTTCTCTTCTATTTCTTTTTCTGAATGCTCGCCGTGGCACGGCAGCTTCGAGAAAAGGAAAAAGAAATGAGGGTTTCGGATGTCGCTGAGATGCCGGCGCTGCTTTTATAGAAAGGAACAAGCACTTAGAATAGTCCCAATCTGTACGCGCGCGTAAGAAAATACGGAAAAATTGTATCCGAACTTCATAGTTTTCGTTCGCTTCGAATTTATTTACGAGTCAGTGGTTAAATAAAAAGTTATGAATGATTTCAATGTGGTATTTCGCAAAGGAAGGAAATTTATAGGAAATTAAATGCGTGCAGTGAATGAATGAGAAACAACTGTTAATTGTACAGGGCTCTCAGTACGTATATACTTGATTGAAGGAATATTAACGGTGAGCTTAGAGGTGATACATGGTTTTCTTTGATCTTTAGATTCAAGATGAAATTAATTTTTTCAATATGCGCCTTGGTACTGTCTTGCTTTGCCCAAGTGCCGAATAACTGCAATAATCCGAATTGGCATAGTCTGGAGACAAATGAAACGGCGAGATTGAATTGTGGACCTGCTTTCCAAGATCGTTGCCTTTGCTACACGACTTGTTACGATGGACACCATCAGCACGTGGTGAACTGTACGAATTCTGGATTTTACAACACCAAACCGTTGTCCCATTTGCCTAATAACACGCAAGTATGTTATTCCAATGGTACATTTAAATATAAATATGAGTTCTAAGATGATAAGCAGATTTTGTCAATGTCGCTCCTGGCTACATGCTAATCATTTTGTTGGTTTTAAGGTCCTCATATTCACCGGCAATTCTCTTGATGTGCTGCCTTGGAACGTTTTTGGCACTTTGGATTCGCTTCCAGAATTGCGGGTCATAGACATGTCCAGCAATAAAATCCGCGAGATTCACGGAAAGTCGTACCACCACGTGCAACGCGTAGAACGATTGATCCTCAACTATAATAGACTTACAATGGATCCCGAAAGAAGCCACCCTAGGATATTTTCAAATTTTGTATCTCTCCTGGAACTTCACTTGACACACGCTTTTGACACTGGATCACCGCAGGATCTAGCTGCTACTCTCCACGATATCTTTGTAAATAGGTAAGGAGTCGGTAAAACCGCTTAATATATTATATATTTTTATTTTACCCCTGCAGAGTATCAGAAAATATTGAACATTTATTTTTAGTACCTTCCAGTGGCTCTACTCTCTAACAAAATCTCGTTTAAATCACTGAGTTAGAAACCAGTATGAATTTCAACATGTATTTTGGTTTAATACATTTCACCCTATGTTGCTATATTTTCAGCAATCTTACTCAGCTGATTAAGCTGCACTTAGAGCAAAATAACATATCGGAGTTTCGGGATTCGAATGTATTCTGCGATCTTCCTAATCTCTTGGACCTCCACCTCGGAGACAATGCTCTAACTAAGTTGCATTTCAATCTGTCCTGCCTTCACAAGCTGAGATTTTTGGACCTCCAACGAAATAAATTCTCGACAGTCATTGAGCGAGATTTGCACACTCTGGACACTTTTGCAAAACACAATCAATCTGTGACGGTGGATTTTTCTGGCAATCCGTTCGAGTGTACTTGTAAGCTGAATCCCTTCTTGGAGTGGATGAAACGAACTAAAATATTCGTTCGCAATAAGGATTTGCTACGATGCTATCAAAGTAAGTATGCCGACCTTACATTTAAACTGATCAACGTGAAGATATTGCTCAATATTATTTGCACTTCAATAGACGGAAGTGTTCAGGAGTTTCACACTATCAAAGGCTGCATAACCAAGCTGAAAGCATCGAGCTATCGAGGAACAAAAGCTGCAGTTTATCTGTTAATTACGATCCTAGTCGCTCTTATTTGCGCCCTGATATATCTTCAAAGAACTGCCGTTCGGAAAAGACTTGACCCCGTGATCGATTCCGTTAGCAGAAGGGTTCGATATACTTCCATAACGACGAGTGATACGCGCGAGATAGACGTTTAATTGCTTTTCAGTCATTCTTAATTTATGAAAACCGGAGGTGTTTAGATAGGTAGGAAACGAGATTTTTCTACCGCTTAATTATTATGCTATTTTTACTTTTATGAAGACATTTTTCAGTTGCCAGTAGGAATGAGTCCTAGCGTGGAATGACGAGTCGGAGAAACATGTTATTTTTATAGCAAAAAATGTGTAATTTTGTAATAACTCGAATCGAATTGATCAGACACCTTTAATACGGTTAGACTGTGCTAAATAGTTTGATAACGGGTTTGTATGATCTAGATTTGTAACATATTTGCAAATTGGACATAATTATTTAATTATGAATATATGACTAGAAGAACGTGTAATACGTAGGGGATATTTTTTAATAATTTTAGACTTATCCAAATTAATAACTTTTCATATAAACATAACATTGCAGCAACATTATGCATCGTATTGTACCGTAAATGTGCAATTAATTTTCTTTAAAATAAATCTACTACTATCGTAAGCATAGTTATATTTCAATTGTGTACAGTTCGAGAAATATAAACAGTCTCGTACGCAACAAAATTTGGGATCTGTGAATGAAATACTATCTCAGAGTATTGAGCGTTAAAAAGAGGATTATGCTTAAATGCCTAAGTTATCCAGATACAAATATTGGATTATTTCATAGTGCTTGTTAAAGTTGATTTAATAACGCTTATAATGTATGTACCAGTTGTAACATGTATAAAGATTAGATCGGTGCGGTAAGTCTTCAGTTATTTTTTATTTTGAGAATTTACTACTGATAGAATTGTAAAGGGGTAATATTACAATTGAACTGTTTTCATTTTGCTACTTTTTATACAAAAAAAATTCATCCACAATTATACGAGACAAGTCTCATAGTCCAAGGTGACATATGTCACATGATCATATACTTTTACAAAAAGTTTACAAATAATAGTTTACCTGACGGGTAGTAACTTAAATTGCGGTGAAAGAAGCTCTTTATAGAATCTTCAATATTTTTTGATAGATTCAAAAAATGATACGCTTGAAAAAGCACATATTTTGCGTAGTATATACAAACAATGTAAAAAAATAGTAACGCCTGTATAAGGATCCAGAATAAAACTACTGATCATAGTTGCCTGCAACGATATAAAAATCGCGCTAGTCTTATATATTTCACTTATTAATGTTTTAAGGCTGTCCTGAAATAAGAACAAATACAATTTTTCATCCAATCTCTGCTATAGAATAATACATGACTAAAAGTAGAGATAAAATAAACTTACTTTTTTTGGAAGCCATACATACTTAGAAGACCTTGTTGACCCTGTTCCAAGGAAACACTCCTCTTGAGAGGTGCCTTTTTGCCTAGCTTATCATTGTTCGAAACTCGCTAAAAATAATTGTACATTATATTGAGCAGATGTACTTTAATTTTATTAATAAAAATAAACAAACCTTAGAATTAGGTTTCACCACTTTGGCTTTTGAAACACTATTTGGTGTCCCAGTTTTTGTATTTGTCCATTTGAAAAAACTACTACGTAAAGTATATCTATGGGTACTTTGTAATGCATGTTCTACCTCTGAACATGGACTAGGTTCTCTTGACGTTTTTTCTTCAATAACACTTGTTATGTCAATACTCGTGTGGAGTGTATTTGTCATGGTAAAATTATCGGAATCTGTTGGGAGAGGTGATTCTGGTTCGCTATTGCTATTACTATACGATTCTTGACTGCAGTAGGCATTAGCTTCATTGTTTCTAATTCGCTTATCTGCAGGAGTCATCTTAGTATTTATTTCTGCATTTGTGATATCAGATTCCATATTATCATTTTCTTTTGAATCGTCACTTCCATGAATGATATTCTCGAAGCTGTTACACAATGTAAGTGAATTGTCTACGTTGTCAATATCTTTGATTTCAGAAAGTTTTGCAAAAAATTTACTTTGCGGCACAGCAGTTTCATCTATCACAGTAGGTTTGAATCGTAATAAGCGTCTGGATTTCATTCGTCTTTGCTCTTTACATATTAATTCGGGAGATGTTTCATTAAACTGTTTTTTAACAGAAAATGGATTGTGGCGAGTACTTAATACAGGTGATAAAATTATTTTTTCTTCAGGAGGAGATTGTAAGGTAGCACTTGGGCTTTTACTTGTTTCAGTTGAATTTGTATCAGTATTTGAATCATTATAGCTATACATTTTTAAAAGATCTTCTTTAGATAATTCTTGGAATTCTAAAAAACAAATATTACATATTACTGATGTAACACTGCTTTGGGAAAACTATTTTGAAACACGTGAGTACTCTTGAATTAAATGTTGTTAAACTGTCATAATCCAATTATAAAACATAAAAATAAAAATGTGCATACCTTGGTAATTACGTTTTCTTGGGGTAACTGCCATTTTTAGGCTTTTAGTTTCTAGAGTCATTTTTCGAGCAAACGTGTTAGGCCATACTGTTGTAGATTCTGTCATGGTAATCTCCTGTGATTTTAATTTGTAATCTTTGCTCCAAATACTTGTATGATTCGTTACATTATTTTCTTTCCATGGGTTAATTTTTTGTGTATTCTGGAAAATATATCAATCATGATAAAGGCTATGACTTCAGTTTTCCTTACTTTGAATAAATATATAAATTGCAATGTATCAATTAATTACCTGTACATTATCTGGATCAAAGTTATGAAGTTTCTTCAATGTAAAGGGATCACAGTTGCCAAGTGCGATTTGCCATGCAACATCCTCAGGTAATAAATCACCAGCGTAATGCAATTGCTCCTTGGTAATGTGTGAAGGAGGTGGATTTAAACGTACTTGTTTTCTTTGTAAAGGACAAAATACCAACTGATGCTTAAACGTAATAACAGCTAGTATAAATGCATCTCGATACTCTTCAGAGACATTCAAAGACTTCATATTAAGATGCGATGCTAACCGTGTAAGAGCCTAAAAAATGTTTATAAGCTGATATGACATTAACACAATGTACTTATTTACATGTAAAAATGTATACTAACCCTGCATATATCAGAATCTGTATTTTTAACAATGAACTTGCATGCTTTGCTGAGTCCAATACCTGGCAATGATGCTAAATAATCACACCCAGATAATATACACATGTGACGAAATTTATCCATATCGAAGTGCTCCACACGTAAACCCATTGCTAAATGAAGCCGGTTCTGTTCAACTAGAACGCCATTACCATTTACATCCATTTTAAAAAATATCTAAAACAATTAAATACACATAAGATAAATGGACGGTGAAGTAAAATTGGTAAAAAGTTACGATTAAAACTCCATTACCTTTTTACAGCCAAATAATGTTAAATCACTGTCTTCGGTAATAACAACATCAACAATACCAGAAGTATTTAAATATGCCAATTGAGCATCAGCTTCATATGGAGCTACAATGCAATCTATATTTCTTTTTTGACATTCTTTAATCAGATTTAAAGCCATCTCATGAGTAATATCAAGGGACCTCCTTAATAAGTTTCTTCCTTCTGCAATTTGTCCCATTTTCATTAACTCGGCTGCTCTTTGTCGATTTACTTGTCGTAATCTACAGATTAAGAGCTATTACATATACACGATGTCTAACATATAATTAGAGTTATTATACTCATCAAACTTACTCTCTTCTCTTTGTTTCTGTTTTTGCTTTGGCAGGTAAATGCCGCCCGTCAAAAACCAAGATTGGTTTGATTTTATTTGCAAGCAACATGTCTATAAACTTCATACAATACTTAATGTGTCTAAAAAGAAACCACAACAATTATTATCAATCTTCCAACTGATGGATATTTAGAACAGTGAGATTATTCTTACGCATCCGTGTGTTGACCCATTATGAGTTTATCGGCACAGAAGAAAGCACCTTTGTGTAGCCAACAATATGTATCAATAGCAACAGATCCACCAGAAAATTGAGAGATATTTCCTCGCTTGGAGGATTTCTCTAAAAAAGGAATCAAGCCGGTAATACCCATGTTTAAAAGGAAAGCTCACAAAGGTGGAAATTGAGTTTCCTGATCGTCCGTTATTATATAGGCTATCATATACACTATTATATAAACTGTACAAAATACACTCTCACAAAAGATTGCTCATCTTTCGGTGAAGAGTTTTTATCACAAATGCATAACAGTCAGTTTACTGTTTAATAATATTATTTCAATAAATCGCGCAAATGGACACGACGCCGTTGGGCCATATTGCAAACTTTGGCGCTCGTCACATGGCATAGAGTACTTCAATTTAAGGAGTGGTATTCTGTGCAACTTAAAGTGACCTATAGCAAATGCTGCCAACTAGAACAGGTAAGGATTCTAAAATCCATATATTTCCAGAGATGAGTTGGGAGATTGCTCACGGGCAGGATCGTGTGGTAGATACCTGTGCGGAACTCTGATTTCGTACGTTAGTTTTCACCGTTTTTTGCCCCCAAGGGCGGTGCAACGAATTTCTGATAGGAGCTCGCGCACTCGCGATGGCGGTACCATCTACCAGTCGCCGTTGGCAGCTCACGGACTCGTGATGGTAATACCATACGGTAGTTGACGGTGGTGGCTTACCTACGCTTACCAACACTGTTCGCTTTTTATGGTAAGGGAAGAACCTCGTGGCGCGTCGACGTGATGCGGAGTTTTGGGGCACGCGTCGGTGTCGCATACGGAACTCTCATCCAGCGAATCTGCATGAGTGCGATCGCTCCTAGAAATCTTCGCGCGTCACAACCAGCCAAGCGCCAAGCTACGGGTCGAGATGTTGAGTATATGTGCGTTCGGCGCTACACTCGACGAGTATGCGTGAGAGTCGAATACTGCGAAAAATCCTCCCGAGGCTTACCTAACTGCGGATATAAGCCGAGTCATTTTGCGTATAATTTTTACATTTCCCTACTAGAGTTATCGAGCGTTTTTCGATAGTATTCGAAAGTTTTCGAGCATTTCTCAATCATTTCCAGAGCGTTTTCGAGCGTTTTTACGCATTTTCAGAACGTTTTCGAGTGATATCGAGTGATATTCTAGTGCTTTCGATCGTTTTCGAGCATTTTCACACGTTTTTCGAGCGTTTTCGAGTGTTTTCGAGCATTATCGAGCGTTTTTCGAGAGTTTTCAAGCATTTTCGAGCGTTTTTCGAGCGTTTTCGAGCGTATTCGAGGGTTATCGAGGGTTTTTCGACCGTTTTTCGACCGTTTTAAGCGTTACCGAGCATTTTTCAATCGTTTTCGAGTGTTTTTGAAAGTTTTCGCGCATTTTCAAATCTTACCGAGCCTTATCGCAGGCCGTACAGTGCCGTTGAGTGTTGTTAAGTGCAGAAGAGTCCCGTAGAGTCCCGGAGAGTCCCGGAGAGTCCCGCAGAGTCCAGAGTCCCGTAGAGTCCCGTAGAGTCCCGTAGAGTGCTAGTAGAGTCCCGGAGAGTCCCGTGGAGTCCCGTAGAGTCCCGTAGAGTCCCGTAGAGTCCCGTAGAGTCCCGCAGAGTCTCGTAGAGTCCCGGAGAGTCCCGGCGTAGACTCCCGGAGAGTCCCGTGGAGTCTCGTAGAGTCCCGTGGAGTCCCGTAGAGACCCGTAGAGTCCCGTAGAGTCCCGTAGAGTCCCGTAGAGTCCCGTAGAGTCCCGTAGAGTCCCGTAGAGTCCCGTAGAGTCCCGCAGAGTCCCGGAGAGTCCCGTAGAGTCCTGTAGAGTTCCGTAGGGTCCCGTAGAGTCCCGTAGAGTCCCGTAGAGTCCCGTAGAGTCCCGTAGAGTCCCGTAGAGTCCGGCAGAATCCCGTAGAGTGCTCGTAGAGTCCCGTAGAGTCCCGCAGAGTCCCGCAGAGTCCCGCAGAGTCCCGGAGAGTCCCGTAGAGTCCCGTAGAGTGCCCGCAGCGTCCCGCAGAGTCCCGTAGAGTCCCGCAGCGTACCGTAGAGTCCCGTAGAGTCCCGTAGAGTCCCGTAGAGTCCCGTAGAGTCCCGTAGAGTCCCGTAGAGTCCCGCAGAGTCCCGTAGAGTGCTCGTAGAGTCCCGTAGAGTCCCGCAGAGTCCCGTAGAGTCCCCGTAGAGTCCCGTAGAGTCCCGCAGAGTCCCGCAGAGTCCCGGAGAGTCCCGTAGAGTCCCGTAGAGTGCCCATAATGTGCCAGTAGTGTCCCATAGAGTTCCGTAGAGTGCCCGTAGAGTGCTCCTACGACTTCCCGCGTCTTCACACGACTTCACAAGACTTCACGCGACTTCACGCGACGACTTCACGCAATTTGTCCGGATTCACGGGAGTCACGTAACCTAGGGTAGATACGCACTCTAGGGTACTCCAGGGAACTGTAGTGAACTCTAGGTAACTGTAGTGAACTCTAGGGAACTGTAGTGAACTCTAGGGCACTCTACGGGACTCTATAGCACTCTACGGGTCTCTACGAGCACTCTACGGGACTCTACGGGATTCCACGGGACTCTGCGGGAGTCTACGGGACACTACGGGACTTTACGGGCACTCTACGGGACTCTCTGGGAACTCTACGGGACTCTACGGGCACTCTACGGGCACTCTATGGGACTCTACGGGCACTCTATGGGACTCTACGGGACTCTCCGGGACTCTACGGAACTCTACGGGACTCTATGGGATTCTACAGGACTCTGCGGGCAGTCTACGGGACTCTACGGGCACTCTACGGGACTCTACGGGACTCTACGGGACTCTACGGGCACTCTACGGGCACTCTATGGCACTCTACGGGCACTCTACGGGATTCTACGGGACTCTACGGGCAGTCTACGGGACTCTACGGGCACTCTACGGAACTCTGCGGAACTATACGGGACTGTACGGGACTGTACGGNTCTCCGGCACTCTGCGGTAACTCTCCGGCACTCTCTAGCACTCTGCGGCAAATCTCCGGCACTCTCCGGCACTCTCCGGCAACTTTCCGGCACTCTCCGGCACTCTCCGGCCCTCTCCGGCACTCTCCAGCAACTCTCCGGCACTTTCCGGCACTCTTGGGCACTCTTCAGCACTCTGCGGCACTCTCCGGCACTCTCCGGCACTCTGCGGCACACTGCGACACCCTCCGGCACTCTCCGGCACTCTCCGGCACTCTGCGGCAACTCTCCGGCAGTCTCCGGCAGTCTCCGACACTTTGCGGCTACTCTCCGGCACTCTGCGGCAACTTTCCGGCACTCTCTGGCACTCTGCGCCAACTCTCCGGCACTCTCCGGCACTCTACAACAGTCTGCGGCAACTCTCCGGCAGTCTCTGGCAACTATCCGGCAGTCTCCGGCACTCTCCGGCACTCTCCGGCACACTCCGGTACCTCTACGGCACTCTCCGGCACTTTCCAGCAACTCTCCGGCACTCTCCGGCACTCTCCGGCAACTCTCCGTCACTCTCCGACACTCTCCAGCACTCTCCGGCACTCTGCGGCAACTCTCCGGCACTCTCCGGTAGTCTTCGACACTCTGCGGCCACTCTCCGGCAACTCTCCGGCACTCTCCGACACTCTCCAGCACTCTCCGGCACTCTGCGCCAACTCTCCGGCACTCTCCGGCACTCTCCAGCAACTCTCTGGCACTCTCCGGTACACTCCCGCAACTCTCCGGCACGCTCCAGCAACTCGCCGGCACTCTACTGCACTTAACAACACGCAACATCACTGTACGGCCTTCTGTAAGGCTCGAAAACATTTGAAATTGCGCGCAAATGATCGATAACGCTCGACAACGGTCGAAAAACGTTCGATAACGTTCGAAAACACTCTAAAAACACTTGAAAACGGTTGAAACGCTCTGAAAATGATCGAGAAACGTTCAAAAACGCTCGAAAACGCTCTGAAAATGATTGAGAAACGCTCAAAAACGCTCGAAAAGCGCTCAATAACGCTCGATAACGTTCAAAAACGCTCTAGAAACGCCTAAAAACGCTCGATAACGCTAGTAGGGAAATGTAAAAATCATGAGCGAAATGACTCGACTTATATCCGCAATTAGGTAAACCTCGGGAGGATTTTTCGCAGTTTTCGCGTCTCACGCATACTCTACGGGACTCTACGGGACTCTACGGGCCTCTATTTTAAAAACGCGCGAAAACGCTCGAAAACGCTTGACAAATGCTCGATAACGCTCGAAAACGCTGTTAAAACGCTCGAAAACATTCGAAAACGGTCAAAAAACGTTCGAAAACTGTCGAAAACCGCTCGATAACGCTAGTAGGGAAATATAAAAATCATACGCGAAACGACTCGGCTTATATCCGCAGTTAGATAAGCCTCGGGAGGATTTTTCGCAGTATTCGACTCTCACGCATACTCGTCGAGTGTAGCGCGGAACGCACATATACTCAACATCTCGACCCGTAGCTTGGCGTTTGGCTGGTTGGGACCCGCGAAGATTACTAGGACCGATCGTACTCACGCAGATTCGCTGCATGAGAGTTCCGTACGCGACACCGACGCACTCCCGAAAGCTCCGCATCACGTCGACTTCGAGGCAACAATGTATTTAATAGTGGTAGATAAGTAGATAAAGTCAAATGGAGCGTCACGAGTGTTCTTCCCTTACCATCAAAAGCGAGCAGTGTCGGTAAGCGTAGGTAAGCCACCACCGTCAACTGCCGCATGGTATTACCATCACGAGTACGTGAGCCACCAACGGCGACTGGTAGATGGTAGCGCCATCGTGAGTGCGCAAGCTCCTATCAGAAATTCGTTGCGCCGCCCTTGGGGGCAAAAAACGGTGAAAGCTAACGTACGAAACCAGAGGACAGCACAGGATGCGATCGCACGATCCTGCCCGTGAGCAATCTCCCAGCTCATCTCTGGTATTTATTAAATAGTGTTTTTTTTCTGTGGTTATCGTTAAACATCGTTAAAGATGTCGCAAAAAGTCGTGGGTGCAAAATTGGGGAAGAAAGATGTCTTGCAAGCAGTTGTTCTCGCTGACGATTTTACGACTAATCTATCACCCGGACAGAACATATTATCAAGTATTTTACTACCAGTAGTAAATGTACCACTGCTAGATTATTTAATTGAAACTTTAATTAGTTCAAGAATACATTGCCTATATCTTTACTGCAGTAATCACATTGATTCCATTAAGCAATACATACATGAAAAGAACCATAAAGATATTAATATATCATTAATTCTCTCTGACGGATGTCAGTCACTTGGAGATGCTCTTCGAGACATTGATGCAAAAGGATGGGTCCGCGGAGACTTTGTATTAATTCGAGGAGATGCATTTACTAATGCTAATTTAAAGAACCTTTTAGATATCCACCGTTCTAAAGTCGTAAAGGATAAGGGAGCAGCTATGACAATGATTCTTCGTGATATTGGTTCGACAAACGTACACTCTCTGAAAGAAGAAACAAACCTAGTCGTTACGGATGGCTCTAGTACTCAGGTTTTATTTTATAAAAAGTTAGGAAACGAGGAGAGGAAGTTTCCTCTAGAACTGGAGTGGTTTTTAGGACATGAACGAATTGAAATTAATACAAATTTTTTGGATTCGCATGTTTATTTATGCTCTCCATCAGTTCTGCCTTTATTTTCGGATAACTTTGACTTTCAGGTAATTCCACATGCAAGTAATATATCCTGTTTAATTTAATTTTACAATATTATAAATGTTTTAATATTACTTTCAGACTATGGAGGATTTTATACGAGGTGTATTGATGAATGAGGAGATTTTAGATACCCGAATTTACTCAGAGCGCTTAAGCTCGGAAGAGTATGCTCTTCCCATTACGTCCTGGAAAACTTACCATATCCTTAACTGTGACATTTTACGGAGGTTGTGTTACCCTCTCGTTCCGGATACATTTCACTGCTTAAGAAATTTCGTTCATACATCAAGAAGCACGTATAAACATCGCAGTGCCACTCTTGCTAAGGGATGTATCCTTCGACGTGATTCTCTAGTTGGCCCAATGAGTATACTAGGAGAAAATGCCATTCTAACAAGGACTATCATCGGAGACAATTGCTCTCTAGGACGTAATGTAAATGTCGAAAATTCATACATCTTGTCAAATGTAACCATTGGGGATAACTGCACTATAAAAAATAGTATACTATTTCCAAATTGTACTTTAGATACTAATGTTATCCTTGAAACTTGCATTTTATCACCTGGTATTCATATAGCAGCAAAAAGATCATGCACAAAAATGATTTTTGAATGTGAGAATGCTAATATGATTGAGAAAAATATGTTTGAAGAAGATATTGAATCCAATAGTGCAATGCTGTACTTTAACTATGATGACTCTAAAGAGTGTGACGACAATTCAACAGAGTTAGATGAATCATCCGTTGACAATGATTCATTACCAAACTCTCCCATACCAGATGATACAAATATGTTCTTGACAGAAGTTATCGACAGTCTCCTACGTGGGTATCAAGATAAATTAAATTGTGAGAACTTGATTTTAGAGATCAACTCCTCTAGATATGCATATAATGTTGGCATTCGAGAAGTTACATACAACGTAGTCAAAGCTATTCTGAGTTTACCTTTCTATTACTTATCAGAAACGAAGACCACCTTGAACACCGTTAATTACCAGAAAACATTGCGTGCTTTAGTTACATATTTCAAACCAATTATTGTTAATTATATTAAAACAGAGAATGCACAAGAAATTTGTTTACAAGCTTTGGAAGAAGTGGCAAGTACTACCGAGGAGCTACTTTCTTTCTTAAAGAATTTGTTGCATGTTTTTTACGAGTACGACGTTTTATCTGAAGAAAAAATCCTGGAGTGGTACGAACAAGAAGATGATGAAAATGCTGAGGCAGCAAGCACAGTGCGAAAGGCTGTCCAGCCCTTCATTAAGTGGCTTCAAGAAGCCGAAGAAGACTCGTCCGAAGATGACTGAGTTTCTATATTCTCTTTGAACTTTGTAAGATGTCTGTATGTACACATGTAAAATAATGATTATACTTTTTAAAAAAAAGTTATGTAGTGTACTAATTCAGGCATTCGTGGCAGACCCAATAACTCCCCATCTTAATTTCTTCCTGCTGTTATCGTATCGGTTTCAAGATATAATTTTCGTTTTTTAAGGCAAAAGGGAGAACATTTTACGTCTTTTCATACCTCATTACGATGTCAAGAAATGAACGATCCAGCAGCACTTAAAATAAATATTTTATTCGTTAACGTCACGTTATAATTCGGCAAGATAAAATTGCTAGTGTTCGACATAGTTATAGAACAACATTGTTTAAAATTGTGCCAGCTAATTATGTTTTTAAGTTAATTTTGTGATTGTCTGCGATAAGACGATTGCTTGACAGTACGGAAAGCGGACTAGTCAGGCCGCTCTCACAGTCGATCAATGTGATTAAAATTTGGAACGTCTCTTAAACGAGATGTATCGATAATTACGTAACAGTTAATGCTTCTATTATTCGAAGTGACCAACTAAACTCGTTTGAATTGGAAAGTTAAAGTTAAAAAATTGTTTGACTGAACGTTAGTCACATTTCGATCACATTATTCTTTACTAGAGAAACTCCTTATCCCTTCCTCGAAAACTTTAGAATTATACGATCCGGACAGAATGCCGGACTCGCCATTGAAGATGGAAACAGGAAAATTGTTGACGACAGTATCTCGATTATTTGCCTCTTGGAAAACACTCTCGACCTTATTCAGGGACGACGGCTTCTGTCAGATTGTGCCAAGCTTGATGTCGATGATCGGGGAACTTGATCGCGTCTATCCAGTGTCGCAGTCGAGCTCCTTTGCTGTTGCAGCTCAGAACCAGTCCTCCTATTACCAACAGTTTTTCATTAGAACGTATAATCATTATATAACAAAATTAATCCACTGTACCTCTGAACAGCTCTGCGATCTTGAGTAAAAATATAGACAATTATTGTGGTTTTTACCGTTTCAGATTTGACGTTTCGTTTTCAAATAAAGTTGTTTTTTTTTTATGTCCATGTTATATACTATTTTAAAGGGCAGATCTCGCTCTATATTTTGATAATCATAATGTGTTTTAAACATTATTTTCTGTTTAATTTAGACTATTTAATTAAAGTTGGAAAAGAAGCAAATTCAGATGATTTTCTTATACTTCAAAATGGGTCGTAAAGCAGCTGTGGTGATTCGCAATATCCTTGAAGATCAAATGTGTTCTGGACGACCTGCGTAATTGATGCAACATTTAAAACACAGGTATTGATATCAAAATTTCGAGCGAAGTCAGCGCTTTAAAGCGGTATTTAATCGGCATAAGGGAAAAACAACTTAATTTGAAAACAAAGCGTCTTAGACGGCAAAATCCGCAATAACGTTCTAGACAACCTGATAGAAATTTATTAAGACTTTACCTACTTCTCCTTAACTTTGCGACGCGCTTCGGAAATCTTGCGCAAGGGCGATCCGCATGGATCAAAATGAATAAAAAAAAGTTTACTAATCACCCAGATAGTCGTTGCTTTTGCCGAAGTCCTTGTCCCACACTGACAGGGTCAGAGCCAGGCCCGTTAGGTCCGTAAGTCGCGTCTCGAAAGCGAACTCTTCGTTCCACTCTGGGTTCAGAGTCTTCCATTTGACGCTGGTTGAGTGGACGTTGTTGCGAGCGCCTTGCTTCTTGTTGTCCTTCTTCGAGGCCTTCGATCCGGCGCTCGCGGTTTCGTAGGACCGAAACCGGTGGAAGGTGTCTTTCGGGTCCTTCATCAGGGTAAGCTTGACGAATGGGTCAGAGAACCCGTTGCTGTCCATGGGCAAGAGATTCGCCGCTGATTGAACGGTGACTAATAACGCGCGCCGCCGAGTACTGTAACTTAGGGTTAATTGAAGCTGCCCTCGGGGGTTGGTACCCTCCCCCCAGACCACGTCTTCCTGGTCCACCTGGGGAAGAAGTGGAGTTTTCGATGTTAGTTTAGCGGGTCTCCGGAAACGTTAACGATTAGTCGATATGTTCATAATTTTTTATAGAGGAAAATGTCAAGAACGCACCGGGTAATGGTTCTCCAGGAAGACGTTGTAGGCTTTGGTCTGATAGGGTTGCAGCTCGTTTAAGGGGAACCTCGCCTCTCCCAGAAAATCGTGGCCCGCGGGGTCGTCCTGCAGGATCAGAACGTGGAGGGCCGAACTCTTCGTCTGCAAAGTAATGACACGATTAGAGTGATTGTGATCGTGAATTACTATACGAAAGATGTCGAGAAATTTAGTATGCCTACACGTGTCCTTTGAAATCCCTACACTCGTACATTGAGAAAAAATGTTGGTTGTCTCAAAGAAATATGCATTGCGACGATAAAATCCTGCGATAAAATAAGTCCAAAGAAATGTCACATCGAGTGAACGAAATTCACTTAAATTGGCCATATCAATTTTTCGTCTCAACAAAATAATTATTTCTTACAATTACATATGATTCAGGCCACAGTATATGTGTCAACGATATATATTTATTTCAGTTAACCAATCTTTTTTCTCAGGGTATACTAACATCCCGACCACGATGGTCTACAATATTTTAAAATATCGTGCCTTGAAAAAACATTGACTACTACATTTCTACTAGATATTTTGAGCAGCGTAAGAAGAATCCTTCGAGCAAAGAATGAGTTCTTACGTCCGCCTCGGTCGTCCCGTAAAAATTGACCGTCTCGTTGAATTCCGGGTCCCTGGTTTTGTGCACGGTCTTCGTCCTGAGCCGCCTGGAGGAGTTGGAGGTCACTGGTAGAATGTTGAGCTTGCAGAAGGGGTCCGCGAGGCCTTGGATGTCCATGGGCAGGAGGCCTCGGGCCCTTAGGACCTTGCATTGGAGGGACTGAGCCGCTGGGTCGAATCGCAAGGAGACCTCCAGGGTCCCGAGGTCCGGGCCCGTGAGTCCCGAGGACGCTACGATCATCGGTGAGCACTTCATTAAACGTAGCGACCCCGTCTTATCACTTTTTTTTTTTTCTAGCGGGCGGCCAACGGCTACGATTTTTGGAGTTGACCACCGGGACCCCGAGAGGATCACTCACCGGTTTGAGCCTGATTGCGCGACTGCTTGTCCTGACCCAATCCGGCTCGCACCCTGCACCTGTTCCATTCGGGCTCGACGTTGGCCTCTCTTGGAGATCGTCGCTCCCCCGAGCTCAACCTGAAATTCCAAAAGAGGGGTGATAGAATCCTCTCCTCCTCTCCAGGGGCCCTCTACGTACCTGCGAAGCTGTACCTGAGGACTGCTCGACCGCTGCTCCTCCACGGGCTCATCGAGGTCCGGAAAGCCGACCTGCTGCACTCCGTTCGGGCTCTTTCTTGACCTGACGGTGACACTCGAGGGCGACGGCGATATTTGGGCCCGAGGGACTTCGCTCGTCTTGGAGCTCGAATCACCGCCTAAAAAGGACATCTCCGGCGTCGGGCAGGAGCTTTGCCTGAAATTGAACAGATTGGAGAATCCGGTATCGATTTACTCGTTATTTCGAGTCGAAAATTTTTACCTCATGACGGACATGAGGATTTGGAGTGCAATACGAGATTTTAAGATAAGAGGTTTAAGTATTAATGAAATTAATCTCGCTTGAAATTTAAATATACTCTTATGTCTGTTTTTGGAGGGTTGAGGTCCAAACGAGCATCGGATCGAAACTCGGTTAAACCTCGGAGCCCGGAATTTTTGAATACCGAATCGAGGACTCCCATTCGCCCCTAGCCCTAGAAATACTCTTATAGATATAGTTAACAGGAAATGTAATATTCAACTTTATATCTTTAAGATTCTACTACTCATAAATGCAATGATGCAATAAATCGGTATTTTTAGTAAGCTTTAAATTACATCATAGAAAAACCAGAACCATAGGTTACCGATTGTCGTTTCCTTTATCATCTGTAATGTCATTTTAAGATTTTCAAATCGAATTATAAAATGGAATAAGCACTCCGTTCTGAGATTTCTGAAGCTTCGGTTTAACAGAAACATTCTTTGTACGTCCTGATACGAAAAATGAACTCCGAGGTTCTTAGTAAACTAAACGAGGCTAACATTTCTGTAGGCAAATTAAAAGAGGACTTTAAAGTTCAATTTACATCGATAATTTCGACTCAGGATAATTGCTAATGGGAAAAATTCCATTTCGATTCCCACCTGCGATAAGCGACAGAGGGTGTCGTCGCAGCCAGAGAGTGCAAAGACTTTTCGTCAGTAGTCGAGGTTGGGGCATCCTCTCTGCTCGAGTGATCTCCGCTGCTTACGGTCGTGGAAAAACGACGCATCAAACCGAGACGACGAGTGGCGTCGTCATCGGACGACGAATCCTGCTCCAAGGAGTCCAATCGTCGTGTAGAGCTAGCCAGGGTCCATCCGGACGCCCGAGAACCGGCCCGAGGTCGTCCGCGGTCCTACATAAAAAAAAAATATATATGTACACTTTCAACAAAGGACAGCATTGCTGATAAAATTTGCTCTTACAGCAGTAATAATCGCACCAACGGAAAAACTGTTTGCAATTATAACGTAGGATGGAGCTTTTTTTTAAAAAAACCGCACTTAAATTAGAAAATGAATTTGTAGCAACAGCTAAAAAAATATTGTTACCAATCTAACAAACGAGCGATATACAATTTGTTGTTGTTAGAAAAGCATATCACAACCACGAATAGAATTTTCATCACGAATGTTGCCCTGGTGAAGTAACCATTTTTTTCTTGTCAATATAACACAAATTTTGCTAGTCCATTTTTAAGTCTTCACATTTGTTGAAGCAAATCAAATTTCTTGTTACGACTATGTATATTTTTTCTGCGTGTACGATCGAACAAGCGTGAACAAGTCGCGATTTGCCGACTCTTTCGTTGAAAGAACTCAAGAGATTCGCGGTGTCTTTATTTCAACCCTCCACGAATGGCAAACAAGCTTACACATCCTGTGTAAACACCATCGGCACGGCTGATAAGCTTGGATACGATAGCCGAAAACCACCAACGTGGTTAGCACACTTGCGTATGTAAATTTTCGGCTTACGCTTTCGCGTCATAGGCAAACCTTATAATCGTAACATGTATACGCACATATATGTTATGTATTAACGTTACGGATGATATGATCAATCAGGCAATGTATTAAAAATAATGCACATTTCCTGGTCTCGTTGAAGAATGCCCGGGCACTACAATCGAGTATTCTGCATAAATTCCAGGTATTGTGCACGTTGCTCGAATTTATCACCTTGCTCATAACATGTAAATGTACATATACTACGAGAGTTACAGCGTTATACTTGATCTCGATATGGCGAGCAATATACAATATTATCGTTACGCTACCCTCCACAGAGCATTTAGCTTCGTGCTGCTATGCCCATGAAATTTAAGCAAAAAAAAAAGAAACGGAACGAGGAAGAAATCTATCTTTCTTCTCATTCTAGCATGCAATAACTCCAAGAAGAGGGAATTTCCTCAGCAAGACCAACCTTCTTTTCTGGAAGGATGTACTTCGGGAGGCCCTTGAAGAACCAGGCGCCGCTTTTCTTCCACATCTCCCGAGTCTCGGCACAGATCCTGCAGAGAAACAGCCTCTGCGCCGACGCGGTAGAAGACCTCCTGCGAAGGAGTCGCTGAGCGACCTCCCCCACCTGGGAGGTCGTCGAGGTCGAGGCCGGGGCTGAGGCTGAGGGCGAGGTCACGGCGGGGGTGGCTTCTATGCCGCACTTCTGGCATATGTACCTGCGGCAGTCCTTGCAGAGTCCTGGTCCGGCCCCCAGAACGGCGAACCTCTCGCCGCAGAGGGCGCAGGAGCAGACGCACTTGGTTCCACCTGCGCACCTGCTCCCGCAGGTCCTCTCCGTCGTCCCGGATCCCATCGCCGTGCTCACATTGCGCTTCATGTTTTCCAGCCTCTCCACCAACCTGCCCACTCGCTCCTGTTCGGCCAGATCCAAGGCCTCTGCACGCTGGATCACCTGCACAGGACACAAAGGATTCATCAATGGATGCACGCGACCGTGAACAAGGACCTCGATATCGTCATTATTTAACCTCCACTCATAGAAATATTCATAAAATTCATGCGTTTTTAGTACATAAAGTTGCGGTAGAATTGTACATTTAATATCCTAAAAGTGAATTAGTATACATTTATTACAAATTTCTAAATGAACTTATAATTTGATGACGTCACGTTAAAAACTTTGTGAAATTGCGTGGAAAAATTAATAAACATATGTACTAAATTTATGATACATTTTATAAATTTGTTGCAAATGTGTTACAAAATTAGTATACTATGTCTGAATGAAACTTCCAGCAAAAATATTATAAAATTATAATTTTCTTTTTTTTTTTAACAGTGTGCCTGGTAATCACGTATCCGAAGTACAATGAATGAATGAATGAGGATAATAATGATAGTCTTCGGATGAAATATGGAGACTTTTGAAAATGGAGTACCTCGAGGGGAAGGACATACGATGTTTATTGTCTTCTTGGATCGCGAGTTAACGGGGATGGGGGATGGGTTCCCTTATGATTGGAGGAAATTAGGTTGATGCGGTGTAATTCAATGAAGCCTCGCTTAGATCGCGATATTCGTCCTCGTTGGCGGTTAATATTTGCGAGAGGCACTCAGGGCTGCTTAGGGGAAGCCCTTAAGTGGTTGAAAGGCTCCCATCGGAGTCCCTGAAATTGTTGCGGTTGACTGTAAACGCGAGCGTTGTTGCAACGAGGATTGTAAAATGCCTGCAGCCCTGTAATGCACTTTGACACTTGAGCCGGCACTCAGCAGGTTGAAAGGGTCACATGCAGAGATATACCGGGCATTCTGCAACAGGGCTCGCATTTTGTACGATACAGTGTTATTTGATACTGTGAAGTATCGGAGTAGTAAGTTTAAGAGTAATGCCAGTTCAAGTGGCTCGTTAGAACAGTTATTAAAACAAGGAAGAAAGCATTGTCTCTGGCATATCGCGAATATTTTCAGGAAACGACTCCGAGGCACGTTTCTCTTAAGGGAGTTAGTAGGTTGTGAAATGCGTTTTAATCAAAGTGAGTTTAAAAGAAAATGAAAAGGCAGAGGAAATATTGGCTTGCGGGGCTGTTTTATTTCATGTTTCACGGAGAATTTAAGATAAAACGAGTGATATAATGTATAAAAATGGCGGACTTACGGAAGCTGGGAATTTCTGTGGTCGGAAATTTTTCGTTTCACAGTGTACATGGTTCTAGGAGTACGGCGAGTCTGGAACAAAAAGATAAGGTGGTTTCAAAAACTGGAAAAGATTGTTTAAGAACCAATGGCACGAATTTTCAATAAAAATCGTTAATGTCTATTGAACAAATTTTACGTTAAAATTCCGTGCCACCAGTTCCTAAATAATCTTGTCTTGTTTCTAAAACCACCTTAATTTTTTGTTTCAAACGCATCGTACTCCTGGAACTATGTACTCCATGAAAATAAGACATGAGAAATTTTCAACCACAACAAGTTCGCCGTTTTGAAACATTTCATTACTTTGTAATTTTAAATTCTCTAGAAAACATGAACTGAAACAGCTCCATAAGCAAATATTTGGTCTTCTTTTTAATTCCCTTTTAAACACATCTGAATTAAAACGCATCGCCCCGATCATCCTCTAAAACACCACAAATAATCCTCATGTTGAACCCTGGCAACAATCTCTGCTTAATCCCTAACAACAAACATGATATTTTAGTGATCGTGAAAATAGACACGTGGTTCCAAGACCAATTTTTCATTCACATAGAGTGAAAACAATAACTGAAAGTTAAGCCTTCGAGGAAGGCATTGTAGTAATGAAATTAACATACTAAAGAGCTGAAGAAATTCTGTTAATAAAATTTATGGAGAGAAAAGTACAGAGAGAAAACAGAATTAGATGTATGGCCGAGTCTGTGAGACCACCGTCTGTAATTACAAGTAAATTCGAATCATTTTTCGTTTCTTTGTTTTTAATTGCATCAAAAATAAATATTAGCATTTAGCTTGTATACGAGACGCCTTGAAATGCTGCCAAACCGTTTTAAGTAATGGAATAATTAACCTGTATGATCATGCTGCGCTCCTCATCTGTCAGGGCAACAACTGGTGTTGAAGAGGCCGAATTACCAGGATGAGAGGAAGTGTACGTGTACTCGCCGTATCGCGAGTCGAGAGATCCCGTCTTTACCGACCATCCTGTACGCAACCTGGAACAAAGGGCACTGATTAGCAGTGACCTTACGTGTAAGCCTCGTTGTAACATAAAGCATACAAGCACATCGATCGTTCGGGACTTCCTGGAGCCTTTGTTTTCTTCGAGATCACTCGAAAATCAGGGCTCAGGCAGAATCGCGGGGAAATGTGCTTCTGGAGCGAGATTTGCTTACTTGGCTCTCAAAGCGAGTTGTCGGTCATTCGGGCAGACCCATCGTGCCCCACTCCTCTTCAAATCGCCGGAATTGATCATTTTCGGTCAACTTATGCGTAGACTTGTCTCGAACTAATTTACGGAGCCGAATTCAACTCTGGGAACGGTTAACTGTAAAAAAAGAATAACATTTTACAAGAATTGAAATGATGGGTTTCGATATTTACCATTATTACCGCTATTTCCTACAAACAGGGAAGAGAGTACAATTGACGGTATAAATTGTAGTGAATTATTCACACGAGTAGAAAAATATAAATGGGGTAAATCCTGTAGAAGAAACGTTCAAACAAAGGAACTGAAGCTTCGTTTCTTAATTCTGAAAGCATCGTACCATTGGCTTGTAACAATGCAAATGCTCACCGCGAAGAAGTAGTGCATTCGATTTACCTATCTGCAAGTACAATTCAAGTGTTCAGCAGAAATCCTGGGAAACCTGATTTTGGACACAATGTAGATTGCAGAACGAGCTTCAGCTTTCAGAAGGATTTGCTGGGGCGCATTGTCTCTCCGGTGCAGAGCCCCTCCATCGATTTAACGAGGCGATTGGCCTCCCGATTCTTCGATCCGTAATTCCGATCAATTGTCACACGGACAAAGCCTCCTCCTCCTCCCTTCGATCAGCAGCTGCATATCGCGCTTGCATAGCTTCCAATAAAAAAAATATAAAAACGCAACAGAAAGCCCCCCATCGCGATAAACGTAAAATGTTCTCGAGTCTGCAGGACCCTTCGGGTAGATTGATAAATGTCCATCTTGAATTTCCTGGAAACTCTCGATTCCTTGAAATTTTTTATCGCGTTTCGAATCTTTGGTTCTTGAAAAATGTGTCGACGAAAGAAGTTCCGGTAATTCCAACCACTCTAGACAATTAATTTAAAAGGACGATTCGCAGGAGTACTGAGGATTGCACTGTTACCCTTCTTTTAAGCCCTTTTTACGCAATTGATTTAATTTACTCCCGAAGGTTTCGATGATTGTCAGAACACGTCTGGAAAAAGGACAGTACTTTCTACATTAAATTTCATCGAATCGAATGCAATTTTCTGGGGTGGCAAGTGTTTCTGTTGACCTACATTTTTCCCATTTCAAAGTTGCAGGCCGTTTTCTGCGTTAAGGCGTTTGCAGGTACCTCTCGTAACAATAACTGTAAGTATAGCAATAAAAATTAGCCAATCAAATTGCCGAACATAGACGTCATATTACATTTTCTACAATTGGATTGGCCAGTTCTCCCTGCTATGTTTACGGTAACTGTTACGCGAAATGTGTGTAAAGGCCTTTGCAGTTGAAAGACGGGGAGAAGCTGTTCTTCCGTATGCACAAGATTAATAATATACCGATACTTTAACGTATACGATGCTTTGCTAATTATTACAAGGGATAAAATGTTGCAATTAGTTTTTGAAAGCTTTCATTAGATGCACCACCTCCACCTTAATACATCACGTGATCCATTTGATAAATATTCATTATATGTAGTTTGATTAAGAAAACTTTGAGAGAATTTATATTACATCATTTTTTATATTTTAACCATTCTGTATTTTCATTGTCCTCATATTTAGCTACAGTAATATTCCATATATATTTATGAAATTACGATATATTTAGAAGAGGGTTTCTTTAAATAAATTAACACTCTGGGCTAGTCATTACAGTAAATTTAGGCAGGTCGTTAAACTGCAAAAATTGGGGACTCGTAAAAAATGGCGAAGTCCGAAATGTAACAACTAACACCGCGATCTCCTCGTTTTGGATCGTATGATATCACATATAATTGCCATAACTCACTTGACTTACATCGCTGTTTGTTTTTAAGTATTATTTAGCTTCTTTGTTAATTTAAATAAGTCATGCATCCTATTTACCTTTTCCATTTCTTACCCCGCAGTAGAGGAAGTCCACATTGTAAGATACAAAATAAATTCCAATCATATATTAACATATTGATATAAAATGAAAATATTACCAAATACGCTTAAGTAATTATTTGACAAATAACCAAGAGCTCAGGTTTCCAAGTTTAATCGGGGACTCGTAAAAAATTTTGAAATCCGAAATGTAACAACTAGCACCGCGATCTCCCCGTTTCGGATCGTATGGTATCACATATAACAGTCGTAACTCGCTTGACTAACATCGCTGTTTTATATCGCGCAGCTCCCTGTTGCTGGCGCAGCTTTACTACACCACGCGCAGCCCATTGCAATCCACTCAACTCGTAGCATACGCAACTTATGCTGCCGCTCGCACAATTTGTCGTTGCGCGTGCAACCGCGGTTCATATAATTTGCTATGGTTCGCGTACACGGTGCGATGCGAGTAGCTCGTTGTTGGACATGGTTGTTGCGACTCGTGACAGGGCCGTGGCAGCAGATGCGCGCATAAATGGCCCTGCGCGGGGCACAAGAAGGAGGTCGGCTCGCCGAATGACCCAATTCCGTTTATCGGCCGTTCGAGGAGACCTTGACCTCCTAGCGCGGCTTGCGGCTCCCCAAGGTCAGGACCAAGCAAAAACGACCGAATTATCTTATCACGCACCCGGGAACTTCATTTCCGACTCGACATTACGCCTCCGCGAATCGAGAAGGTCTCGATTGTTACTAACTTTAAAATAATATTCATTTACGGAATTAGTCTCTTCATTTAACATTCCTAAATTCTGCGCTTCTACCCGCAGATAAAAGAATTTGTTTCCTTCAACAAAATCGTTTGATCGACTGCATTTGGTTCATTTCAGAAAATGTTTTGGTCGAGTTAACCGAACCTTCAGTTGACTAAACTTGTTTGCTTCAATCAACTGAAGTGGTTAAATCGTTCCGTTAATTTTAGAAAATATTTCAGTCTATAAACCGAATATTTGTATTAACTGTACCAAAATACTTTAATATTTGGGGTGATCTGCCACAATATTTTACGTGAACGACCAAAAATGATTAACCTAAGGATGTGGTCGCGTCAACCGAATATTTGGTTGTCCGTATAATAACCATATTATATGGTTAAACCAACGAAAATTATATTGATTCAACCAAATATTTTCCTACGTGTATGTAGGAGGTATGGCGTTGACGTTCGTAATTTGATTGGTCAACTCTTACCGTTATACTTACGATTGCACGAGGTATATGTGAAGGTCTTAAATGTTTATAAGTGTTGAAAGCAAAGAATATACGTATATATTTAAGCCTATATCCTCTTATTACAGCTCATTTACTATTTAAATTTTAAAACAACACGGTCACCGTATTCACTACGTGCGTTTAATTACACGTCTCTGCTGAAAACGGTAACGCACGTACTCCCCGCAGTGCGACCTAAATATTCAAAGTCTGAAGGCCCGACTTTGACCCACTCGGCGTTTCGAGGTGAAACCTCTTTTTGAAACGTTCGCGGAGCTAAAAATCCTCCCATTTTCGGAACACCCGGAAATATTTATGAAACGCCAAGGCGATATTACGACCGCGGACGTTACGGTCACACAGAATTTGCAACGCACACCCGCCTGTTCCACGTACCTTGGCTGCGTTTCATCATGAAACATATAGAGGGAGCCCAGGTCAATGGACAATAACACGTCGCATGGTGGAAAAAGCGTATCCCGGAAATAATTGATTCACAGCCTCGTCTAGCAACGATCCCTACCCATTTGCGAAGCGCATTAAGGCTCCCGTTTATGAAGCAGTTATTTGATAAACTCGAAATTTCTTGGAAACGATTTCAATTAATTCTCTCACTCCTCTCTTCCTTGAGTAAATTAAAAGTAAATATAATAAGTGTTTAAATTTAACCTCCGCAAGCAAATCATTAGAATTATTAGCATTTCATGTGGAATAATAATAAAAATCGGTGCTTGACACATGTGAAATGAGATGCTTAATTTAAAGAGAATCATTATGAATTATCCTTTCACAAAATGTTCTTACGCATTGAGTACTGGTTGTTTCCGGCACAAAAGTATTAACACGCGAAGATGAACGTAAATAGTAAATTAACATAGAAAGTCGAATGTAATAATAGATAAGAAGAAACGATAAATGTTTTACTCCTCGATACGCTCCCTTTCCTTAACTTGCGAATTTTAACGCACTATTGTGACCTTAGAAGTTTCAATTCAAGAACGAGAAATTGAAATACACGATTTTACGTGAATCTATTTAATTTAAGGCCGTTGATCAGGAATGTAGAAGCGTATAGAACGGAAAATGTGTAAATCTAATTTGTCCGGGGCGACGAAACGTCAAGAGCAGACCCTGGATATATCTACTCGATATGTGTACCCAGGAAACAGAGAAAACAACGAGTACGGTTTTCGAAGCCGGTCATTGATGCTGCGCTTCAATAAAACGAGCTGGACAGGCGAATGACGTCATCTTGACGAGCCATTTCCTCGTCGGAATTTCAAAGTATTCGAAATTCATTCAAACGCGCCTATATTCTGCACAGAATACCGCATAGCGGCTCTTCTGCTGCGGCTCCTCCGCGCCCCTTCGACTGGCCTCGCAGGTCGATACCGAGCTTTATTACACTTGCCGTAATTCTCTCACCGTGTGCCATTGTTTAGGGCAAACGCTGTTTTCCTTTCCCTCTTCGATACTTCGATACTTTTAAATATTCTTTTGTACGTAGGTAGAAGTCCTGATCAGAATTTGTGTGTCCACAAGGGTATGTCAACTCAATCTTGTTTATTTTAAATGAAACTCCCTATGGCACAGCTGTGCGTGTAAGTTATGTATGTGTGTGAACGTGTGCCATGAAAGAGGCTTGTTTCGAAACGTCAACCGTTTTCTTTATAATTAATTACTATTTACACTCATCATTTACAGTTTTAATACAACGTTTGCAAACGTTTTCCTTAGTGTTATTTCATTTTAATTTATTGCCCAAGAAGTGGCCGTGCTTCTGGCTTGGTAAAGTTGACATTAAAATCATTGCTCATTATTATGGATATCTTATCCCATCTTGATATCATTCATCATATTTACATTCATCTTTCGATTTCGGTATTAACGCAATTTACATATATTTTATTCTTACGTTTAAAGCGAACTGAAAATATTATAAGTGAAAAAATTATATCCGAAACAGCCAGTATCGAACGCATAAGAGCATTTCGTTAAAGAATCATTCAGAATAAATAATATCTAATAATTTTCTTTAATTTAAAAGTTTCGTTTCCAATGTGCGTGACGGCCACGCATCACTTTTTCACGCTTGTGCGAAATTATTTAAGTTAAATCGTTTTTCTTAATACTTCTCCATTTTCGCATATCATTTTAATGTTTGAAAGTCGTGATCAGTCGTCCTCGTGTCGTCTATTGAATTTCATCCTGCCCGACTAGGTAAGGTGGAGTAGGTAAGTAGGGAGTCGTGGTACGTAAACAGACGTATCTCCTCTCTCGTGTCCGTTATCTCTTTATTATCTGTGTAATTTATCGATTACCCTACGTTATACTCCGGTAAAAAAGCCACTGCCCAGCCGAGATCGTGCAGGATTTTTATTGGGAACTTGTGCTCCATCATTTCCTAAGCCATGACGTGCAAAGCATAGTCTCCGTGGGAATGCGAAAAAATGCAGGGGGGAAGTACAGTATCTACATCGCGGAAATTTCACTGGCTACCTAATCACTCATTGGTATTCTATTTATTTTGAGATCGGATGCCGAGAGAGATCGTGCGCGAATGTGCCTCTAACGGTCCACTGCAATTTCTGATTAATCGCCCGGTGATTGGCAAACGGTTCGATGGCTTTTACGGAATTTCCGCGAACGTCATTACCCCAGGTCACCGAAGCTAACACCTCCAGCGTGTCCTGAATTATGAACTTCTGATTCATATTTATGGGTTAATTATGGGCTCCCAAAAGCAAAAAGAAAAAAAATCTTGGGATATCACCCTTCACAAGAAAATCAATTTTTTAAGGTGGGCCCATAATTAGCCGATCATTTTTTAACCACAATTAGAGCAAAACGAACTACATCATATAAATGCGATATAGTACTAACGGGGAGGGGTGGTTTACTTCCTTTCGGTAGCGTTAAAGAATTGGATTTGAATTTTCTGCAGGGCCCATAAATAGCCGATAGATCTGACATCAGAATTTCCTTAAAAAACGCTAAATTTTATAAATACTTGTATATAAAAGTAATTCGGATGGGGTGGTTTACCCCCTTTTGAGTACTGCAGGGTTGAATCTAGTCCCTTCGTAGAGCTCATAAAGCGCCCATAATTTTGACACCACAATAACCAAAAATTAATTGTTTTTAATCCGCTGTTTTCCTTAAGTATTTGCGGGTTGACTTACCCCTCCAGGAGTGTACTAAGTGACTTAATTTAGTCTCCATAGAATTTAACAGTCCCACCTTAATAAATCGATTTTTTCGTGAAGAATACGAACTAAAAATTTTGTTCTTTCTGCTTATGGGAGCCCATAATGAGCCTATAAATATGGACCGGCACACCATAATTTTGGACATGGCGAGGGTGCTAGTTTCAGTGACATCGTTACCCCAACGTTTAGCGGCGGCGCACGTACACACGGTGAACCGTATGTGTGCTTTCAGCTCTCCATGTGTACCCCGGGATTATACAGGGTGATTCCAGGAAAAAGGTGCGTCGAAACGATCCCATAAAAAATCCCGAGTCGGCATCGCCTACCAAAGGCAAATCCGAACGATCGCTCGTAAAACTTAACAAAGGGGAAAATATCTCGAATGGCGTTGAGAACGGAGATCCGAAATCAATTTCACTACACCGTCGAGTGGTGCTTCAAAGCTTTTAAATTATTCCTTCGGAGGGAAATTAAAACGCTCCGCTTCGCGTGACGATCGGCGTCGCGAGTCAGTGCTTTCGCGGCCCCGATCTCTCCGTCGCGTCGCTCGTGCTCCTTTTGTCAATTATCTTTTTCTGCATTAGATCGACGTTGGAAAAAGAGATGCGCAGTTAAGGCCGCCGCCGTTGCCCAGTTATTGGAGCGACAAACCTCGCCGAGCTACTGTTGAGGTGTAAAAACTCTACGAGGGTGCACTTAGTGCTCGTCCTTTACGATCCCCCTTGATGAGAGAAGTGTCTTTATACCTCCGATTTCCAGCAATTTTTAAAAACTTTTAGGATACGCCTCACCCCTAAACCCAGCCCTAGGTGTGCTAGGAGAATAAAGCACTCAACGGAGGAGCGAGAACAACCCCTCCGGGATGTCCAACTCCAACGACATACATTCGCACGGCCTAATCAGGGGTCTAGGAAGCACGCGAGGCATTTCTGGGAATTTCGGATAAATTTCGTTGTTTAACCGAGCCCTAGGTGCGTAGACGGAATAATACGGTCGATGGAGGGGCGAAAACGACCCTTCCGAGATGCCCTCCAATAACGTGCCCTCGTGTGGTTTAATAAAAAGCTCAGGAACCACGCGAGATATTTTTGGCAAATTTTGGTATCTCTTGTGGTTTAATTAAATTTTAGGGTTGAACAACATATAATGCGATCGACAGAGAGCATCCATTCGGAATATTATCTTTCAGTATCGTCCACCCTGGCGGCCTGATTAGAGACCGAGGGTACAATCAGGGGCCACGAGGGATGTTTTGGGGAACTTTTAATAACTTTCAATATTTAACCGATCCCTAGGCTTGCAAGCGGAATAGTACGGTCGATTGAGGGGCGAAAACAACCCCTTCGAAATTCCCTCCAATAATTGCGCCCCCTGTGGTAATAAAAGGCTCGGCAGCCTCGTCAAGTATTTTTAGGAACGGTGGATAAATCTTGTGCTTTAAATGAATCTAAGGTATGTAAAGAGTATATAACGGTTGAGAAAAAATATCCCTTTAATACCGTATTCTTTTTCGATCCTCTTTCAATTCTGTTTTAATACCGTATTCTTTTTCGATCCTCTTTCAATTCTGTTTTAATACCGTATTCTTTTTCGATCCTCTTTCAATTCTGTTTTAATACCGTATAGCCTTGCAGCCTAATTATAGTATATAATTAGGAACCACCCGAGATATTTCTGGGAATTTTTTATACATTTTTCCATTTAATCGAGACCTAGCTACGTAGACGGAATAAGGCGGTCGATGTAGGGGCAAAAACAACCCCTCCGAAATTCCCTCCACTTGCGCCCCATGTGGTAATAAAGAGCTCGGGAACCACGCGAGGTATTTTTGGGAATTTTTTATAAATATTGCTATTTAACGTAGTCTTGGGTATATAGACGGAATAATGCGGACAATGGAGGAGCAAAAATAACCCGTCCGAGATGTTCTCTAATACCGTACTGCATGTGGCCAAAGAAAGGGCTCGGGAGCCACGCGAGGACTTTTTAGGCATTCTGAATAAATTTTGCCGCAGAGGGTACACTGAAATCGACAGAGGAGAACACCCCTTCGGAATATCCTTGTCCACCCAGTTAAAAATATTCATAAAATGCATACACGCAATATTTGATTGAATCCATAAAATTTTTGTGAATTCAATCATAGAATATGGTCACTATATGTACGACCAAATATTCGGCTGGTCAAATGGACTAAAATTCTGTTCACTCAACCGAAACGTTTTCTGAAATGAACTGAAATTTATTTTCTATCTGCACACTTTTCGTACATGAGGTTATAGTAAAATTATAAATTTGACGTTTTACGAACGAATTAGTATACATTTATCAGGAATCTATAAATAAATGTATAACTTTGAAACATCAAGTTGTTATTTTGTTAAATTATCTGAGAACATTGCTACACTTATAATGTATTACATTTACCACATAATTATAAAACATAAGTGAAATGTTATAAAAGTAGCATATCATGTTTGAACGAAACATTCCAAAAATGTTTTAAAATTACGGTATATTTTTTAACAGAGCTCTACGGTATACTCTAGCGACCTAATTAGAGGCAGGGTATAATTAGAGGGCACGAGAAATATTTCCAGAAATTTTGAATAAATCTTGCCAGTTAACCGAGCTCTGGATGTGCGAAGGGAGTGAAGCAGCCAGCAGCGGAGCAAGAACGCCCTTCCATGACGGCCCCCTCCAATAGCGAGCAGCCGTCCGGTCTGCCCGGAGATCGAGGGGTCACGCAAGGTATTTCTGGGAGTTTCGGATAAATTTTGCCGTTTAACTTAGTCCTAGGTATGCAGAGGGAGAACCTAGTCAGGGAATCAGGGAGAGCACCCCCTTCCGTAATGTTCTCCTCCAACGGCGTGCAGCCGAATAGCTCAGGGATTACGCGACGTATGTACGGGAATTTTGAGCAAATTTGCCGTTCAACTAAGTCCTGGGTGTACAACGGCCAGAGAACAAGGGAGAAGGAAGAACACGACGTGCCAAGGTGTCGAGAGGACACGCGAGGTATTTCTGGAAGGTATTTCTGTTTGTTTGTTATTGGATTTCGGTTCGGACTAAAGCCCAGTACCAGCTTCTGGGGGTTTCGGATAAATTTTGTCGTTCAATCGAGCATTAGGTGTGCAGAGGGAGCACTCCCCTCCGTAATGTTCTCCTCCAATGGCGTGCAGCCGGGTGGCCCGGGGGTCACGCGCCGCGTGTCCGGGAATGTTGGGTAATTTTTGTCGTTGAACTGAACCCTAGACCGGCAGAGGGCGCAGAGCAGAGGAGAAACAAGAACACGGCCTACTTGGGTGGCGAGAGGAAACGCGAGGAATTTCTGGGAATTTGGTTTATTTGTTTGTCTTTTATTGGTTTTCGGCTTAGAGTTGAACCCGGTACCAGATTCTGGGAGTTTCGGATAAATTTCGTCGTTTAACCGAGCCCTGAGTATGCAGAGAGAGAACAGCAGTCCGGGGAGCAGCGATAGCCCTCCCCTCCGTAATGTTCTCCTCCAATGGCGTGCAACCGGGTGTCCCGGGGGTCGCGCAACGTATTTCCGGGAATTTTGGGCAAATTTTTATCATTATCCGAGCCCCAAGATGCAAAGGGCGCAAATCAGAGAAGAAGCAGGAATACCCCTCCCCGTAATGTGCTCCTCCAATGGCGTGGCCTACTCGAGTGTTGAGAGGCCACGCGAAGTCATTGCCAGGGAGGCAGGGGTCGAAGTGGGGTCGCCGAGACGTCCCGAGGGAAGCGTACCAATCTTACCCTTTTTCATTTTTTAATTAGCTAGGGTAGTGACCTGTTTCGAGGAGCAGATCTTGGCAGAAATGCCCAACCCTCGAGCCGGAAGTAATTATACGAGTCTCGCGCAGAAACGACCCTGCTGAGAAAAATGAGACACTAAGAAATGAAGAAGGCAAAGGCGAAGTCGTCGAGATGTCCTAATTCCTCTTTTTCCATTTTTCTCGCATCTATTTTTTTTTTGTAAGTTCCAGGAATGAGCTCTTTTGTACAATCACCGTTTAATTCTTGGGAGGTGAACTAGTCCAAAATGTTAATTTTCGTCGTAAGGGAAGGAAAAGCTCGGGTGGAAGTTCCTCGCGGGTGGTAACCAATCCAGGTTGAGAACCTCCGAGCCTCCCTCGAGGTCTCGAGACAGGATCCCGGTTCAATTTAGTAAATTTACCTTATTAAGGCCCACTAGGACAGACCGAGACTCCGCAGTCGGACCCTGCGGATCGATCTCAGGTATCGTATGAAATTTTATCCGATTTCCGATGCCTCTTTTCCTCCCTCTAAGGTCATATATAATCCACACCGTTTTCCCCGAGGAATAAAAATCACCGCTAAATTAAACTTCTAACGTTCAAGTCACGAAAGAGGATATTATCTTTTTAATTTAATTATTCAGACCTACCACAACCCGAGTTGAATTATCGATCTCGATTAAGCCCCTAAATTCTCTGCTTTTTTCGGTCATCTAGTTTACCGAGAAAAATTTAAATCTCACTTTAGTTCGTCAAGATCCTCGGAGTTAATTTTTCTCATTAGAACCTTGAAGTCCTGGGAATGTTTTCGTTGAATCGAATTCTGTACACGCTACGCCTGAAAATGTTGTAACTGTTAGTCATTAAAAAAAAACGGAGTGAAACGAATTGGAAAATATATTGGAGATATGGAGTTCATTGCATCATTCCATTTATAAAAAGTAGAATCTTAAATATGTAAAATTGAACTTTACAATTTATTAATAATTTATATAAAACTCTATACCTAGAGTTAGGGATGAAACAAGGCTCAATTAAATATTGAAAATTTGAGGTTCCTCAGATTTAACCGAGGATCGATCTAACACTTATTTGAATCTCAACCCTTCGAAGACGGATAAAATGAATATTTAAAATGAATCTTAAATATGTAAAATTGAACTTTACAATTTATTAATAATTTATATAAAACTCTATACCTAGAGTTAGGGATGAAACAAGGCTCAATTAAATATTGAAAATTTGAGGTTCCTCAGATTTAACCGAGGATCGATCTAACACTTATTTGAATCTCAACCCTTCGAAGACGGATAAAATGAATATTTAAAGTTCAAGGTAGACCAATTTCATTAACATTTTTCTATCATAAATTCTCGTATTGTACTTAAAATTCTCTCATGCATTCGTAAGGTTCATATAAGGTAACAATGTCCGACACGGGAATCCTGAAATTTGACAGAGATATTTGCAGTTTCACGTTTCTCTTTAATAATACAAAAAAATATATATATTTTTAGGGAAGTGCCAATCCCAAATTTCAGTCTTTCGCGTTTCGCGCGTTTGAATCACGGCTTCAAAAAGATCTCGCTCTGCAAAAATTCCTCGGAAGAGAGAGAACGCACCGATGCAACGTCAGGAATGTGCATTCCCTCGTTCTAGAGGATGCTACGCTTTCGCAAAATTCCGATCGAGCCCTCGGGATTGTTCCGCTTCTCCGGAGCCACGTCACTGGACGCGGACTATTTTTGCGGGAAAACGGAAAAGGCGAACTCTAACGAGAGCACGGAACACGTTCTCGGTATTCGACATCCTTGCGGTTCTAATTACTCCTGCAGTCCTGCAACGCGACATGCTCCCCGATTGTCCTATTTATCCCGAAGGACGACCGAGAACTCCTGGCCCATTTAAATCTCTTGTTTCGACATCCGGACCAAGGGGGGCCCTCCTTTGTTCCCGGTGCTTTAAGGGATAAGCCTCCAGAGGCTGATAAAACGAGTTGCATATACATTTCGGCCGAATAATCTGAACTCGTTTCGGATCCTTAATTCAGACTTTCGGAGTAAAGGCGCTCCCCCTCCTTTTATACTCGACATTTCAAAAGGTATTATAATTAGTCATTCACTTTAACGTTAATCTAAAAACCCGGTCTAAGTACCGCCCTAATGGAGCAATAAGAAGAACTGCTGAAGTTTGAAGAGAAATGTTCCTCGAAAAAAGAGCGAGAATTCGGGAAGAATTAATCATTTTATTTTCTATCTCTAGATTTAATGTAGGGCGTTTCAGATTTAACGTTAGTCCGGGTTTCCAGAAATATCGGGAGTTTATGGCTGAATAAACTCGATGTCTGTCAGCGAAGTTTCCCCGAGCCAGAATAGTGTATCTAATGATCGGACTGTAGCGTTAATATCCATACGTCGCTTCTCGTCATTTCGCAAATGCAATTACTGCCTGCAATCATATAGGCGCAGCAACTAGGAAAGCACGTCCTTCGCACGTGTCCGCAAGTACAGAAATTGTTTAATTCAAGAACAAGAGGACACGTGTCCTTGAAAATCGTGGGCGTACAAGAAAACCTCGAATCCCGTAAAGTGTCATCGATTGCGTCTGCAGTTCTTCTAGTTTCATTAGAGAATAGGTCTGGTTTTGTTAGTAATAATATTCTACGACTCGTGAAAGTGTCGATTTGATTTTTATTACTGCTCACAGACGAAAATGTCCTGTGCGATTCTCTGAGTACCCCGTAAATTCCATGGTCGTTATTCCGTGCCTCGAATGTTTCCCCTGAGCAGTAAAGGAATAATATGAGTGCTTATCGCGCATATCACTGTCCATTAATTAGGATTTTACGTTCTCCAGCCAGAGTATCGAAACACGAAAAGAGAAACTTTTGTTAAAGCTGCGCGAGCATACCTTTGGTTTCCCGTAGAAATGAAGAAAACTTAGCAATTCATCAAAAAATGCTTCCTTCCTTTATAGCAAATATTAATTTTCTTCATTGATTATATTCGTCTTCAAAGTTTAAAACATTAAACAGAGAACCGAATAACCTTTAACGAAGCTTTGAGGATATATCTTATTTATTTGTAAATGTTAAAAAGCATAATGCCTTATAAATATTATTGATTTACCAACCATTTGCTTTCTTCCGTATATTTCACCAAGCTCCCTTTAACGTTCCTTTGGCTCCCTATTGCGACATCCATCAATCAATTTTCCTTTGTGAGTGATACAGATCGATTCCACGGAACTCGAATAAGTGTTCGAGAAAATGATAGCCCCAACTTCTTGGATTTGCCAGGCTTCCAAGTGTGGGAAGAAGGAAAAAATTACTAGCTTTCCGTACATCCCTAAAATGCACTGTACTTGAAATGAAATATCAAAGAAGGGTCGTCATAATAAACAGATATGATAAAAAAGGTAAGATTATTTTCTGTTATTAGTCCCCACATTTTTTATTGGATTACGTTTATTTTTAAACAAATTGTGGTGTATTCAAAGTCGAAGAATTCGATTTTATTGTTATCTGTTGCTGCTCGATGGAAATTTTGTCCTCAGCAAAAAAGCAATAACAATAAAAGTCAATAAAATAACAATGCAGATTAGAGGTGTAATAACACAAAAGTACAAAGAAACCAAACAACACCTAGAAGCCACAGGTCACATTTGCATCGGTATATTTTTAACGAAAGGAAATTCTTTGGAAGGTGTTAATATTCCGGATTTTCAAATATTTAGGGAACCAGAGGGAAAGAGAGGAAATTGGAAAACTCGCTGGAAATACCGGCATTACGTCACATTTGTTCGTCCCCAGAGGTCCTTCAGAGGAGAGGTAGGAAATCAGTTCGGGATAGAAAATTGCGATAAATGCGGAAAGTTAAAGTAGTTCATAAATAATGGAGTCGTGGCCGAGTTAAAGAAGTTTCACGTAGCCTTCCGTTTCTTTCAAGGTACCATAAATACGGCGTACGACGAGCTCTCTTTGTGCATACGGCCGTAGATCAATTTCGTTGTTCGCATTTCATCGATACCTGACTGCCATTTCCATCAACCGTGAATAACACCGTTCCACTTATCTCTCTATTTCACGCGCTCTCTTTTGATTTGAAAGTAGTTCCACAGTCAAAGGTGTTTCCCGAACAAAAGAGATGCAACGAAAAATGATTTACAAGGCGCTTCGAATTTTGGTCAAAAGAGAAGCTTAGGAAAATAATAATTCCAATCGCGATATGGTAGAATCGCGTTCCATCGAATTGAGTGTTTAATTAGCATGAATAATACCGCTTGCCGTCCTTTGGACTCTAGCTCGAATCAGCCATCCGGATTCGCTCACTCCTCGTGCATCCCTTATTTACCCTCCGAGGATGGAGCAAAGCATTAGTTGCGTGACTCGCGTGAAAATGCTCATGCATATTCTCGCATCTATTTGTAATACACCTGTAATCTACTCCAAGACGCGGCAAGTCGATCAGCCGAGACAAGCAAGGAGAGACTTCCCCGGTTTGTTCATAAAACATTTTTACATCTGATGAATCACTTTTCAAAGATGCATTCTGCCTAACCCCGATGTAAATCGAATCTACTAACATATACTTGCCCCTATGAAAACATTTGTCGAAGGATAAAGCTGCGGCGACCGATGAAAATTTTCTGCGACCATTGACAAAGCGTTTAACAATTCGGCACGTTATAGTTTAAAAATATAATTCGTTTATTCTCCTTCAGTTAAACATTCGCATCAATAAGCATGTACCCTCTACCTGCAGCTCTATCGGGTTTTAAAGCCACGTCGCCTGGCGAAAATCACCCGCAATGGTCGATAAAAGGTTTAAAAATCTGCCACTTCATTTTTTGAGATATATTTTGTCTATTATCCGCGTGAATATTTACATTAAGTAGTATTCCCTTTTCACCACCTACATAACTAAACTATGAAAAAGCTCCGTCAGCCGGCAAAACTTTTCCGTGATGGCCGGTAAAGTATTAAAAAAAAAACCGTTATTTTAATTTTTTATGGCATTCCACCCATTCTCTGGGCAAATATTCAGATTTACGAGAATTCCCATTTTCACCGCCTCCCGGGCTAAATTATCTCGAAGCCACGTCGCCTGGCGAAAATTTCTCGTAATGATTGGCAAACTACTTAAATGTCTGGCACTTTATTTTTTAACGATACATTTCACCTAATCCCTGCGCGAGTATTCCAATCTAGTGTCATCCCCTTTTCACTATCTCCGGCACAGGATCACGACAAAGCCACGTCGGCCAGCGAAGCGTTTCCTCGTCGACGAAATACTGAAAAAAAAAAGTGTCGGATCGTTTCTCAAGGATACATCTTACCTGTTAGCCCTGGAGACGGGCCTCTGTGCGGAGGACTGTACATAGGTGAACACCGGGATGCAGCACTACGCCGACTACGGACTACTCACTACCGACTAATAACTACTGTCCGACCGACAGGTGGGTGTTACTACTTCGAGAACTGCCTCGCTTCTCCCGTGTAGATACGAGAGGCGGGTTACGCTTACGGCTGGCTTCAGGCCCGTAACGATTGGGGGCGACACGGCGCCCCTCTTTTCGCTTACAAATCTGCGGATCATGGGGGCCGAATCTAGGCTGGATATGAGATAACGCAGCCCGAATATTCAAGGGAGCCCTCTCCCTCTTCTCCAAAAGAAACGACGTATTTCTTTTCACACCTGGCACCCCTAAAAAAATTGGCAAAAAGTTCCCCTCCCGACGCGAATCCCAACGGCGGCAAACGGCTTAAAATTTCCAGGAGATTTGATAACATGCCGAAAAGAATTCCACGAGAAAGAAGATTGTACCAAAAAGTGATTTAAATAATCCGTCAACTGGATCGTGAATCCATGATTTTTGCTCCGGGCGCGTTTATCAAATATCCTGACTATAAGAACATTGCGGGGAATTTTATGGATTATTTGGTGGTTTGAAAATTCTTCGCGAAGAACTGTTCGGGCCTCTATCGACGTTATCTTTGGAGATGCTGAGAAACGTCGGCGGTGATTGTATAATTAAGAGGAATTACTGTTACGATTTTGTTTCCTATGAGTTGGTGAAAATTATCGTGGTTATACAATAATTCTTTAAAATTCGACGAGGGTATTTTTTTTGCAACTTACATCTCCAAGAAACCTCTTTCGAGTAAACGCGAGAATTAAACGATAAAGTTAGTCAATATTCTACAGCGTCAAATGCAACTTCATTGTTATACGTGTACGTCAAGAGATCACGTCATTTAATCGCTTCCCGTGAATTGTAATTTTATGAATTTTCGACAGGTCAAACAGTTGATGCTCGACGTAACTCCTAATTGCGTGTTTCCACAGACCATAAATTGGCAGCTTTTCAATCAACCAATATCTGACCGAAATTGAGAACCACTGCTACAGTGCTCGCGAATCGACGGACTCTTTATGGTTCATTAATGAACGAGTTTAACTTCTCGTTTTGCGTCTTTTTTCACACCTCCAGTCTCCGCCACGTGTGAAATTTAAGCGAAGTAGATAAATAAACGAAGAGGATAGACTCGCCGACCCCCTCATAAAATGAACGGTATTTTTTATAACGAAAATTGTTTCCCCACCGTTCAAGAATCGCAGCAAATTCATAGAACAACGTTCTTACATTCCCCGGACGCCCTTACACTTATTCGGAGGTTTAAAAATAATTTCTCAAAATTCATAAAGAATAATTCTGTCTTTACACTAAATATCATTATTTAAATGCGTTCGAGAATTCGGATGAAAGTGTAGATATTTCTAAGGCCGACACAATTGTATTCCGTTTCCCATTTATCGAGAGGTGCGTATTTCCTCTCTGGGGCGATTACTCTCCTTGATTTCTCGGAGTAGCACGCGCGCGCTTGCATGTGCATTGCGCGTTTACAACAAATTACGGGCGCGCACGCCTACTTCGACGGACCTTGACCGAGCAAAATGGATTTTCGGATGCCCCCCGCGTATCGACGTTCCAAGGGAAGGCCCGCCGCGCTACAGGTTGCCGTTCGATCAAGGCTTAGACCCGTGTAGCGAGTCCGCCTCCGAATTTCAGGACTCCGATTGGAAAATTCCGGGTCACCTGATAAAGATTTCAGATTCCTCCCGGCACGCAGGCGCACTCAAGGAACGATGGACCGCCATTTTCCAAGGGTCTCGATGCCCGGAGTGATCGCCGTGCAACGGAAACTAACGATTTACCCTAAAAAAAATCTTCAAATTAAAATTGTAACTCGAAACAGAGATGAGTTGGGAGATTGCTCACGGGCAAGGTCGCGCGATCGCATCCTGTGCTGCCCTCTGGTCTCGTACATTAGCTTTCACCGTTTTTTGCCCCCAAGGTCGGCGCAACGAATTTCTGATAGGGGCTCGCGCACTCGCGATGGCGGTGCCATCAACCAGTCGCCGTTGGCTGCTCACGTACTCGTGATGGTAATACCATGCGGCAGTTGACGGTGATGGCTTACCTACGCTTACCGACAATGCTCGCTTTTGACGGTAAGGGAAGAACACTCCTGGCGCCCTCTTTAACTAATTTAAAAATGGTAAACCATTCACTTACATTATTTATTTCATCCGCAAATGATACCGGCAAAACTACTATGTGGATGCTTGAGAGTTGAGTTATACTTTATATACAATTTTTATAAGCTACTAAAATTAATAAAAAAATAATGTATGTTTCCTAGGGAACAGATAAAACCTAGATGGAAGGAGATACCCAACAACATAGCTTGACGTAGTCAAGGGCGGCGCAACGAATTTCTGATAGGGACTCGCGCACTCGCAATGGCGGTACCATCTAGCAGTCGCTGTTGGCGGCTCACGTACTCGTGATGGTAATACCATGCGACAGTTGACCGTGGTGGCTTACCTACGCTTATCAACACTGCTCGCTTTTGATGGTAAGGGAAGAACACTCGTGACGCTCCATTTGACTTTATCTACTTATC